>NW_022146189.1:26305-270718 GCF_002938485.1 Sitophilus oryzae | reverse complement strand
CAGTCGCCACCAAAACCGCGATCGGTGAGCAGCGCTCCAATTAAATGGCAATTTGGTGGCGCAGGGAACTTTCTTGGAAAAGTCACTTTATGGTTCCAAAGAATCGTTGACCATGTAGTTCCAAAAAAGTTTATTGTTTCTATAAAGTCGCCTTTAGATAGCTACAATTGTCACTTTATCAATCCGAAGATTTAAAGGTCCAAACGGGTAGGTTGGCCTAATATGTTATTGTTCCCGGTACTTTGTGAAAGCATATGGAACTATAAGTATTTTTCCGATTAAACGCCATATTTTTTTCGATGAATTTTGTAGCACGAACAGCCAAATTGCTCAAACATTATGCGTTTTTAAGCTAAATATACCTAGAAAAGCTTTTCCGTATGTCAATCCGTTTGTCTATTTCTACGGTGGACTAATATTTTAAGCTAAGTTTGACTCCGGTTTCAAGCAAATTATTATTATTTTTTATTAAAACAATTTTTTTTTTTATTTATATTTGCAAAATAATATAATAATTTGAAATATTTTTGATATTTTTTTTAATATAAACAAGATATAAACCATAACGTATTTTATTCAGTAAAGTTGATTGCCGTTCTGGAATTTACCTAAAAAGGCGTTAAAATCGCACGGTAAAATAACAAAAACGAAAAAATAATAATGGCTTCCATAATTATTTCCATCATGACATTTATTTTTATGAAATGTGAAATTACATGAAGAGGTCGCTGCCAATAAGTTCAACAAGTTAAACGAAAGTTCCACATGTCGGTGGCTAACACTTGGCTGCCACGAACCCGCGACTAGGCAGCTTCATAACGGATAAGTCGCATTCACCAGTAGGTACCTTATAGTAACACATCATAGTAACTCTTTTAGTGGCAAAAACTACCCAAGACACTACCCGGCTACTCAAAATATTTCCCCATTTTGGTCGCAGTTACTTAGCAGCTACGAATATACGACGTAGCCGCCGATGGTCACCGCCCACTTTGTAGTGGCTTTGATAGTAGCAGTTACGTATCTGCCACTATAAATGCTAGTTGGGAGATTAAGGAACATGTTTGAGTATCCCTGTATGTGGGTTTACAAGTAGAGAGGGAATGAAAATAAGATATTAAGGGTATTCCAATAAGAGGTTTCGGATGTTGATAACGAATAAAATAAAAGTTTTATAGCATACGTAAAAGTTATTTGTGGCTGTGCGTAACTGGATAGTGTACAATTATACGTAGAACACAATATCTCCCAAATAACCACCACGACTTCTCTGGCAGTACACAATTCTTTTCTTGAAATTTCGCCTAATTTCTTCTTTCAATTGTTGAATGATTTGTGAATTATTTTCGTAAGCTTTGCTTTTCACCTAGCCCCACAAAAATAATCTAGCGGCGTTAAGTAGTATGTTCTTGGTGGCCAATTGGTGACCAATTTACGTCCCCATCCTGGAGATAAGCCTGCCTCCAAACTGTGTACACAATAAATTCAATGTTTCTCCTGCTGTATGACATGTCGCACCATCTTGTTGGGACCACATATTCTCTATATTCATATCCCATTATTTGATTCTATAAAAAAACATCCATCATTGGTATAAAATTCGGTATCGTTCTCCGTTTACTGTAACAGCTTGTTCGTCTTCATCTTCAAAAAAAATACGGCTCAATGATACTCACAGTTCACGCTAGATTATTTTTTGTGGCGTTATGTGAAAAGCAAAGCTAGCGGTCATTCGCAAACTATTCAACAATTGAAAGAAGAAATTAGGCGAATAGTTCCTGACATAACTGCATAAATGTGTTCAGCAGTAATGGAAAATTCCAACAAAAGAATGAGGAAAATGCATGTTTTTAAATAATGGTTTTAAAAAATAGTTCATATAATTACAAATTGAACAAAAAAAAATTGTTGATATCGGTTAAGAAATGCCTCTAATATAAAACAATTAAATATTGTTAATTTAAATGGCCGGGCAAACGCTCTATACTGCGCCTTGCCGCTGTGACGTCACCCGCCGTTCTTCTGGTTGAGTGGAGCCAGACGCGTGTTTATTTTACACAGTTTGCTTTTTAACGCTGTGAATTCGAGTCAAAATTTAGTTATTTGTTTAATTAATACATAATTAGTAATAGTGATATTTATAATAGTAATGGATGAGCGAAAACAGAAAAAATGGTCCAAGGCCATGACAAGCCATGAGAAGAGATGAAAAGAAAAAAGTTAAATTATCCTCTATTTTTACGATTTATTGTTGTGAAGATCATTTTAATGTAAATTCAATATATTTATGGTATATTGTCTTACATAGGTATATGAATTTGAATGTACAGGCGTTTATTCATTATAATTTGATACCCACATACAGCCTTATTTGCAAGTTTTAGAAGAAAACATTGAAATAAAAAAGTGCCATGGTTTTCATATACTCTCTTTTTAAAATTAATTCTAGTTATACAGGATGTCTTCAAAAAAAGTGTCAAGAAAATTGTAGTATTTGCTTAACTGTTCAATATTTCGTAAACCATTTGAAGATAGGTATAGGATATTACACATGAAATATATCTAGAATATCCAGAAATTTCCGAAAATCCAAAAATATATAGGGTGTTTCACGTTAAAAAAAAGTTAACTTAATTTTGGCTTTGCTTATGGGACACCTTGTATAATATTTTCATTACTGATAAACAAATTTTATTTTAAAAAAAAAAAATTTTCGTAAAAAAACAATCTTTAAAAATAACAAGGGTAAGGTGTGTTCAATATATAAAAAAAACTTTCTTTTCACGCTATGCTCTGGAGTTATTCTTCCACGTACTAAACCAAAATTTTTGTCTCCTTTCACTTCTACATAACCTACAGCATTATCTCCGTACGTCTCCCACCTGATCTGAAAAAATAAGTTTATAACATTAATATGTTATAACTATAAAAATTCGTAACAGTAGGTACCTACTTATATTTAAATATGCCTCAGTACTAAAAGAATAAATGTTACATACCTCTCTGTTTTTTCCTCGTATTCCGCACCAAATAAATTGGGAATTTTGTATTTATAAAAGCAGCCGACATAAAAGCATCGACTTTTAGCAAGTTATCTGATTGTGCTTTTAGAAACCCGGAATCTGCCTTTACTTAAAAAATTCTCAGAACACACAAGCACATACAAATAAAACTGCACAAAAAAGCATAAAAGCTCCTTCAATCAACGCTAAAAGCAACAAAAAAGTCTTAGTACGCCACCTAAATACGTACCTAAACGGAACACGTCTGGATGCTGCTGGCCATCGCGCTTCGACGAGAACGGCAGTGACGTTGCAGAACCAAAGAATATCGTGTTCAATTTCGCGAGCGTCGTTTGCGTTATCCATAGGATTTTAATGGCCCGTTTTATAAAATTGTGTTACTGCTTTCAAGAAAAAATTTTTTTTTGCATTACACATATTCATTCTAATAAATTTGAACAGTTTCTGTTTCGAAAAATAAATATATTATAAAAAAAAAAAATTGTGTGCTGCCAGAGAAGTCGTGGTGGCCATTTGCCAGATATTGTGTTCCACGTATATTTGCACACTGTCCAGCTACGCACTGCCTTAGATAACTTTTAGGTACGTTATGAAACTTTTATTTTATTCGTTATCAACATCCGCCACCTCTTATTGAGATTTACCATTTACAAAGAATTTTACTTGGGATCTACACTTCTGTCACTTTTCTCACATATTTCTATGTGTTAGGAAAATAACATAAACATATTTTAATTAGTATGCGCATTTTAATTGGTATACGCCCCTGAAAACTAATTTAGGTTTTAAGTTAATTTGACGATGTATGTAATTAGATTTATGCATATGTTCTTGTCTATTAATCTCTTAATAACCAGCAAAGTAGGTTAATTCAATAATGTATTTACTATTTACCACTATTATTGTTCGTCTATAAACCGGTCTCCAGTGTAAATAACTGGTATTACAATATAAATTATTTATTACGGTTTTACGCGCTAATAGTAAAATATTTAAATTAGATAGATCTTTTAAAGCTTATATGGTCGTCTTATTTCTTAACTATTTTCTTTTAAATATTAGAAATAACCTTTTTTATATAACTTTTACTCTAAGACTAATTAATATTTTAATTGGTTCAGTGTATATTTGCAGGTTGTGTGTCTATTCAAACTGGTAATATTGCCGGATCAATTTTATATTGTTATATTGTTTAGAGCTGTGTTATTGTAAATAGCATATTTTTACTGCAATTTAAATACCTCATTAATAAATGTATTGTTAGAATACGCAGCGGAATACTTCTTCGAAGTAATTAAATTCTATTAGAAATTCCCTGCACAGTTTTTTTTAGTATCTAATACATATTTTTTGAAACAAATGTGGTTATTACAATTAATCTGCACAATTTTATAACGGTAAAATGATCTGTAATTGTTTTAATCTTTGATTATAATGTATTTTTGAAATATACAGGGTCCGGCCATAGTGCGTCGGCCATCTGTAGCTCCTAGAATAATAAACTCGGGAACTGTGTTAAGTGCAAACTTAAAGTATGTACCTACTAGGATGTATTTCAGGAAAATATTAAAATATTTTCTCCAGGGTGACTCAAAAAAGTGTAAGCGAATCGCGATGATTTTTTTTAAAGGATCGCCCTGTATATTATTGCATTTTTGGCTTCCTTTACATGATCCTAAGATATGAGTAAATAGATTTCGGTAGTTTCAAAGATATTAATAAATAAATAAATAATGTACTTATTTTTTCAGCCTTTCTTAAAAAATTATTAAAAATACTTGTATCATTCTTCATTCTTCGAACAATAGATATATACAGGGTGTTTCAAAACAAATGCGAAAAACTTCAGGGGGCGATTCCTTGTTCAAAATAAAGGGTAGTTTGCTTCATAAACGTTGGGTCAAAAGTCAACCATTAGGGAGATATTGCGATACAAAGATGGCGGAAAAATAATGTTTTTATTTTTTATCTTGAAAACGAAAAGAGATAGACTAATAAAATTTTATGGAAGCATTACTGTTATGAAAACACACTTTCTGGTAATTTTTTCACTTTTTTAAAATGAGTGGAAGGGGTTCAAATAAACTACCCCTATCATTCTTGTTAACGAAATTTAAAGAAAAATCTTATCAAACACATGCAAAAAAATTAATTTGGATAGTTTAGTTTGTTTAGAAACTTTTTTATCTCTTGTATTTTTTTGATAAAACTCACCGATCTGAAATTAAAAAATAAAATGTAAAACATTACATGTCAGGACAAAAAACATTTTCTGATAAAGAATCTAGTGGGCTGCTGTAATTTTTTTAGGAAAAAATCTAGTCGGCCGCTGTTACTTTTTAGGATGTTCCTAATATTATTTTATTTGACATTACTCTACTGCAATACGTTATTATCTAGAAGATTATTATTATCGTTATTATCACTAGATTCTTAATCTAAAAATGTTTTTTGTCCTGACATGTAATGCTTTACATTTTATTTTTTAATTTCCAATCGGTGAGTTTTATCAAAAAAGCACAAGAGGTAAAAAAGTTTCTAAACAAACTAAACTAACCAAATTAAAGCATTTGCATGTGTTTGATAAGATTTTTCTTTAAATTTCGTTAACAAGAATGATAGGGGTAGTTTATTTCAACCCCTTCCACTCATTTTAAAAAAGTAAAAAATTATCTGAAAGTGTGTTTTCATAACAGTAATGCTTCCATAAAATTTCATTCGTCTATCTCTTTTCGTTTTCAAGATAAAAAATAAAAACATTATTTTTCGGCCATCTTTGTACCGCGATATCTCCCTAATGGTTGACTTTTGACCCAACGTTTATAAAGCAAACTACCCTTTATTTTGAACAAGGAATCACCCCCTAAAGTTTTTCGCATTTGTTTTGAAACACCCTGTATATATGTATATATATATTATATATATATATTTTTTTTTGAAAATTGCTGCCCACTCCCAAGAAACAATTTTCAAAAAAAAAAGATATTTACTTGAGATACTTTGTTGTACTTACTTTGCTATAAATGTCGTAATCTTAAATCATACAGGGTGTTCAAAATTATACGCCAAACTTTCTAAAATATAAAATAATTTTTGTTCGTTTTTTAAATGGAACACCCTGTAGATTATTTTTTTATTAGATGGAGAATAAAAATATGAACCTTTTTTGCATTATTACATATTTCAAAATTTTTAACGGTTTCACAGATACTCCCGATATTATTTCGTATGGCTCTTTCAACGGTAAGATACGAGAGAAAAATCATTGGGTGGCTTTCATAAAAATTTACTATGAAAAATGCCATATAAAATATAAAACCCCAAAATATCTGCGAAACCGTTAAAAATGTTGAAATAATCTAAACACAAACAATGTTCAGTTTTTAATTCTCCATCTATTAAACAAATCACATCCATTTAAAAAAATGAACAAGAATTAATTTATATTTTAGAAAGTTTGGCATAGTATTTTGAACACTCCTATATGATTTAAGAGTCCGATATTTATAGCAAAGTAAGTAATCCTAACAACCTAACCGTCTAAAGTAAATACCTAACATAGTTTCGATTTCACGACAGTTCTTGTATTTTTAATCATTTTTTCATTGTATTTTTAATCATTTTTATTTAATATATATTTTTACACACAACCCAACCCAACCCACCTTTAGTAGTTTTTGAGTTATGTTGTTTTCAATGTTCGATCACGAATTCAGCACCCAAAAAAAACAGAAGGAGTAGAAGAAATTAAAACGGGATAGGAACTTTTTAAGTAAAAATTTGACGTCTAGTATATTCACGCGTGACGCTGTCCGGTTCACATAGTTCATAAATAGTCTAAAATCTTGTAGAATCTTTTGTAAATTCGTATCATTCTTTTAATCCTTCCAAAGAAATAAAAATAGTCAAGTTGATTAAACTTGTTGATTAAAAATCCTAGGAATTAACCGTTATTATTAAATAAAAACGATAGTGAAACACAGACAATAAAAATGCGACACGGTGATACAATCGGATGACTCATTCGTCGCCATTGAGTAGCATAATTATTGTTTATCATTTGGAGGTCCCGAGCAGCATGCCGCGTTAAAAATTTGCGGCCAGCGAAAGTTTTGTCGGTAGAATTTGTGCTAATAGCTAAATTATTTAAATTTTTGCGTACATTTTGAAGTACGATGAGTCAGCTTTTAAAATTATGTTTGTATTTCATATTTGAATTGAAGTTATCGATTACAAAACAAAATATTTGCTTAGCTTGCGCTTTTGTTTACAACCTGAGAAGCTGATTTTTGCTGGA
This sequence comes from Sitophilus oryzae, assembly GCF_002938485.1. Classification (NCBI taxonomy): domain Eukaryota; kingdom Metazoa; phylum Arthropoda; class Insecta; order Coleoptera; family Curculionidae; genus Sitophilus; species Sitophilus oryzae. Next base: position 263,398 of record NW_022146189.1, on the reverse strand, counting down.
TTGTAACTTTGTGGTATTTTATGGAACATGTAATTTCTATTTTTTTAGTTTTTGTCCAAATACCAAATATCCACCCATATATTTTTAGCCTACCATACCAATAGGTATGGTAGGCTATTAAGATCGGCAAAAAAAAAGTTTTTTTAATTTCACTCAAAATGAGTTATTTGGGTCATAAATGACCTAAATACAAAATATTTTCATAGTGTCTGTCTGTCTGTCCGTCTGTAACACGATAACTCAAAAACCGCTGAACCGATTTTAACCAAATTTGGCACAAAAATACTATAGCACCCGAGAATCTGGCCACTAGTTTTTGGTGGGGATGGGGGGTTGGTAAGGGGGTATGGGAGGGGGTTAAAAATTTTAAAAAATCGTAACTCCAAAATTACAGTAGCTGGTGAAACGCGGTTTTCAAATTAAGATTAGGAATAATATTTGCAACAAAATTTGTAATAACATCAAAATCAGTCAAGTCGCAGTTTTCGAGATATTCGGCGCCAATTTTCTTGTAATGAGCACGCCATAATAAGGTATAAACCAGTGGCGGATACAGGGGGGGGGCATGGGGCCCGGGCCCCCTCTAAAATCTGTAAATTAGGTTAAATATTAGACTTTTGAGTTAAAAATGGCGCCCTAAAAGGCATATTTGGCATTATTTTTTATTTGCCCCCCCCCCTAAAATAAATTTCTGTATCCGCCCCTGGTATAGACATTTTTTAATATTTATATTAACTTATTTACTTATTTTTATCTGCAGAATTGCTGCCGAAGTTTCCCGAATACAATTCGGACCACCCTGTATAGTATAAAAATGTAATAATATGGTTTTACTGAATTATCTACAATATTATAACTAAATTTCTCTCTATATTTATTTCTATGATATTTAATAAAATACTCGAGAGATTGCACTATTGTTAAAATTTTATTGTTAAGAAAGTGAATTTGTTATAAAGACTGAAAACTGGGTTGAGGTATATTTCAAACACAAAACTATTGTTTAAATTAAGTAAAAAAAGTAATAACTTTTACCAAATCGATAAACAATACACAATGAGCATTTGCTTTTGAAATAATAAAGAACACATTTTTGTTTTACTGTTTTATTAGCGATATTTGAAATTTGAACACCCAAATCGTTTATACCTAATAACTTTCTTGCGCCTGCCCCTGCGCCTGTTTTAGAAAAAGAAAACGAATTGAAAATATTTTAATAAAAAATAATTATTTTTGTTCTCTCCCGCTAAGTAAGTTAGTAAATTTGCAAGCTATTGAGGAAACAGAAAATGTACAAAAATAAATTGAAAATAGTATTTATATTAAAACAGCATTATATGTCACTTTTTCAAACATGTCCTTCAAATCCTTCAATTTAATAGCTGTTAGTAAGAAGTTTCATTTTAAATATGCGCACATAGTGCACACACTGTTTTTTTCCTTTATTTTTCTTTAATTCCTTTTGTTTAAAATACCCATTTTTTCAGAAATGACCTCATCACAAAGGGATAGATATTCTTTGTATTTTATATCTCCATTTTTGTTAAGAAATAGTAAATGTTTTAGCAATTTTATACTGTTTAGAGCTGTGTTATGGTAAATAGCATATTTTACTAGAATTTGAATACTTCATTAATAAATGTATTGTTTAAAGTGATTAAAATTTGACTGATAAGTGATTACTATGTGATTACTTCAAAATATTGTGAAAGAAAACTGTATAAAACTGAAAAAATGTAATCGAGTTATTTTATTAAATAAAAACAAAACAAATAAGAACAAAACACCACATACCAAAAAAATATAAAAAAGGGCTATTTCTTACTTTCTTTCAAGCTTCAAGAAACTTTCCGCATTTATTATTTATTATTATATATAAAAAATATTAGAAACTTTTTTTAGTAAAATAAATAGATTGGTATGAAACGTCATCTGCTTTTCTTCTGTCATCGTCTGTCGAAATTTTACCTGAGAGAAAAAAAAATACAGTATATAATCATCTATACCATGCGTTACTATTCTTAAAAGTTAGGTTTTTAACGACTTGATTTTCCAACAAGAAATCATTAATTTTTGGGCTCGCACCACTCTGGCACTTTGTGCCATTGTATCGGTTTTTTAATCGCGGTGCGATCCCTTTAGACTTTAGACACACATTTATTAATACTAATATTATTCTGTAAAACTTAATGGGGTCTAATAAAGAAATTTGAATTTGAATTAATTTTTATTTAGTGTTGTTACATTCTTATTCAGTACCATATTTATGTACCTATGTATTAATATTTCTTTTTTTTTGCAGGAGATGGTTCATGCCAAGGACCCTCCATCTTATTATTTACACAAATTGAGGACCTATTTGGATCCTAAAGCCTCTAGAAGTCATAGGGTAAGATAAGAATGTACTTCTATAGATATATACTTCTTAGTAGTTTAAAAAATATATTTTTTGATTGTTTTCCCATTTTCCAACAGCTGTCAAAATAATATAATAAAACAGGGAGCTATGCTACCTTCCTGTTGTGACGACTTTTCTGTCATTACCCAAATAGAATGAAAAAAGAATCCGTTGCTCAGGGTTAGAGGAAAGCTGGGTTCGTAGGTAAGGCTTCTGACTCACAGTGACTTTCTAATGTTGTTAAAAAATAAAAAAAATGATAATATGTAGGCTGCAGAGATTTTAATATTGATGTTAAGAATTCAAATAGGTATGGTCAAAGACAGTGAAAAGGGCGCCACTTACTTTGTTTATGAGAGTGGTAAAGTAAGAAACCAAAAAGAAAAATACGATATCACAACATAGCTAAAATAAAGTAATCAACAGCATTAAGGGTCTATTATGTTTATCAGGAATAAAGTCAGAAATAACTATCCTACATTAAACATTTATTGAAAACGAACACAAGTATCATCAATTAGTCACAGTGATCCCAATAAAACCGCAAGTTATTTTAAATAGATTCGAATTTAGTAACTGTATTCTTTGAACTAAGTAAGCTACTTAATATAAAAACAGGTGAAATTTATGTATGTCTCAATACGATGATGTTTCGAAACATGTCGTGTACAAAAACCTTTAAAATGAATACGTGTTAATAATTTTCATATAAAATATCATAGCTAAGTAAGAGTGTACTGTACGAATCAAATTATAACTTATAACGTTAAATAAAAAATAATTTTGACTACAATATGTTGGATAGATAGTGATAATTTACCAGGTTATTAAATATGTTGTCTCAAAAATTATAAAATAAAAGCGTACCTTGTGTATCAAACTTAAGACTTATCTGTATATAGTTTCTTATGATGTAAACAGGTAGTTAGGTATTCTCCAGACTAACAGAAGTGGATGCAGATGACTATGGCAGGAGAAGTCTTCGATATCAGCCAAAAGAATGATTGTAATGTCAGGAACACTGTCTTAAGGTCTGCATAGGTCCATACAAAATGAAAGTGGGTGAAACATACAATAATTACTGCATTATTACTGCATACCATGTGGTAATTACTGAGTACCATGTGGTAGTTACTGAGTACCATGTGGTAGTTACTGAGTACCATGTGGTAGTTACTCTATAAATAAAAAATAGTTCTCAGGACAGATACTCGATAAAAAAAACAACTTACGGTCTGAAAATCAGCTTTACATAAATATATTCAAACCATATTCCGATCCAAACCAGTAATTAAATACTCAAATAAACGAAATAAAAAACGGAAATAACTGAAATAGAATTTAGTTAGATATGGCTATATAAAATGGCGGATAAACTTACGGTGATCATTCCAAGAAGAAACCAAACAAATACGATCTATACTCTGGATTGCATACTTTACAAGGTTTTCAAATTTCCAAATCGGATACCCATGCAATGGAAATCGAAAAGTGGATTCAGAGTGCTTTTCACTGGAAAATTTGTCGGACGCCGAAACACGCGTCTTCTTCAGATCCAAATTCTCAGAAAGAAAGACCTTCTTCTCAGTTTCAGAACCGAAACAAAAAAAACCCTTTTCACCACAGACAAAATGAGAGAGAAAAAAGTGATATCATATGATTGAAATCATTAGAACAGAAAATCGCAATCCACAGCGAAGTGAGATTGGGACAAGTGAAATGCAATTAAGAAAGTTTGGCATATAACGAATAGATGGCGCTAATAAACAAGACAAGTGAACTGTAATAAATGAAGTTTGACATCTAGCAAATAGATGCGCTAATAAAAATTAAATATCGAGACAAGTGAGCTGTAACAAATGGAGTTTGGTATCTTTTGGCAAATAGATGGCGCCAATACTAAGAAATTTAAATAAAAATAGATTTTTAAATTCAATTTTATTAAAGGAAATAAAAAATGCTACACTGTCTTATTCTATTATTTTTTTATTCTTAAAAATTTTAAAAGATATTTTTCTAAAACAACTGGAATTTCGTAAACAATATTCAAAATTGTCTTATGCAGTTAAACATATTTTTCCTTACACAATATTATCCCCATCTACAGATAATATCTGTGTCATAGACGGTGGAATTATTGGGTATTATTGTTGTTTATTAAGTCATTTACTTTTATTATATGGCGTGATTAATATTGATAGTTTATTTACAAAAGTGAAACGCGACTATCGGTTATTTCAATCGGTTGCCGGTACTTGTGATCTAGAGTTGTCAACGTTGAATTATTACACCCGTCTAAGTTACCCTACGTAACACTATTTGTTTCACACCGCAACAATACGTGAGTCATTTAATACGTATTACGATATGTTCTATATTTTCTCCGGTACATTTATTGATGTCAATACATAATGTAAAATAATGATTAAGTTCCTAATTTAATTGGCGCCATCTAAACCGATATGACTGTTTTAACCTGCGGCGCGGCCACTGTATCCTAAAGGCCTGTATCCATTCGCAGGTTTTTGCTGAACGCTACAGACCGATTTGTCGGCCTGTACGTAAAGGCCGATCAACTTTTTGGCGTCTAGAAGCCGGAATTCTTAAATCTGTTCGTCTATTTCTTTTCTTTAGTTTATTTAGCAACATGTCTGAAAAGGAGGGCGATTGATGCCTAAAACATCATAGATTTGAATGTAAACCTATCTAAATGTTTGCCTACTACAATTTACCTATCCGGGATTTCCCGGAAATTCCGGACATCTGGCAACCCTAATTTGGAACGATCTACAATAAATGATGTGCAACTGGTCCGAATTGTGGCCAGAGAATTGCACCATAACGATGCCGGATAAGACTACCTTGTCCGTCATACCAGGCACCCTCTACTGTCTGTGGTCATGTATCACAGGCAGAGGGTGTATGTGTGTGGGGGGGGGGTCTTGGTTTGTAACCGCCCAGACCAAGAGGATACAATCTCACCAAAAACCTAAATCCTACGATGGCGACACCAGGTCAAAGGAATGCGTGGTTAGATAGAAGAATAGCCTTCAAAAAACCGGTTTCAACCTTGATATACCAGGGGGCAACCCATTGTATGCTCGTCTCCCTTACTTCTACATGCGGGGTTCTGTAGAAGCGGACCGACTAACCTACCAAGCAGAGATACTTGCCATAACCCTTGCGGTGTATCACCAGTTTTGCCAGAACTCCAATGTAAGTACGTCGAGTTAGCGAGTCATCAACTCGAGGGAGGAGGGATATGGTCAGGTCCTCACAATCGGAATTGATTTCAAATCCAAGGATTAGAGAAAGATATATTTATCTTCTATTAAAAGTTCAGGACAATTTCCGGTATTAGGTCTATGGACAGACCAAGTTAAAGAGGTGGATAAAATGGAGACTGATCCTCCAACCTCCACCTCAAGGGTACCTCAGTCGGAACTAAGTGTCAATCCAGGAAAAACTGAGTTAATGCTATTTACCATCAAATCTAAGGTGCCTGTTTTTGCGCTACCAAGACTCTACGGTACTACGCTGACATTATCATTCAAGGCTCTGTATTTAGGTACAATTTTTGACCCGAAACTAAACTAACGAACCAACGTAGAAGAATATAACCTAGTAAAAAGAATAAATAAATAAAAATATAGAATAATAAAAAATGCCTATGTTGCACTCTACATGTTTAAAAGAAATGATAGGTAAAAAGTGGGGACTCCAACCGAGTATGGCTAAATGGATATACATTGCCATAGTGCGACATATGGATCCCTGGTATGGTGGCCAGCTTTGGAGAAGACAACCAATATTTCCAAGCTTGGAAAAGTACAGGGAATGCGTGTGTGTGCATTACAGGAGCATTAAGATCGACGCTCACAGATACTCTAAAGGTGCTCTTCTAACGCGTCCCATTTTATTTTTATATTAAAAATCTAGCCTCTAGTAGTGCAATCAGGCTCAGAGAAATTGGTTGCTGGACGGAGAAACTCTACGGTCACATCAGTATTCTTGGAAGATTACCGAAGGATATTATTGCTGGACCATCAGATACTAGACTGGACTAGACTATCTGACACCTAGGTTGGAACTTGGCAAGAACTTTATAGTCAGAATTCCAATCAGAAAGGAGTGGGAGACTCACAAACTAGTGAAGGAATTTTATATTGCGCTATTTACTGACGGATCCAAGATGGATTCAGGTGTAGGTTCGGGAGTGTTCTCGGAAGGGTTTTGACATCGTAAGGTCTTACCGGCTTCCGGATAGAACAAGTATTTTCCAGGCAGAGATGGAAGGCCTGCGAATGGTTGAGCGAGGAGATACCTTATTGGCGAAAAACTGCAATAATCACTGACAGCCAAGCAGCCATGTCGGCGCTGAACTGAAAATAGTAAAAAAAAACGTCTATGGCGAACAGTAGATGAAAAACTTTAAGCACCTGCAGGACAGCCAGGAAGACTTGGCCCAAATACGACCGAACAAATCGGGACAGCTCATAACTAAGTCGCGTAAGGATATCGCTAGGCTTATACGGCGGTATATACGGAACACGGGCCAATTGGTGAACATGCGGCTAGAATGGGCATCCCTTTTAACGAAGTTTGCCGAAGCTGCAGGGACTGCATTTTCTGTGCCGCCAGTCCGTGTTTGTATAGGACCCCCGCAACTGTTTCCTCGGTGGTTACAGTTTTGTAAATCGTGAAGATGTTGCCGGGAAGAGCATAACGGAAGTCACCCGTCACCTTAATGCCACCGAATGGTTATAAACAGTTAACAGTCAAAAATCAAAACGGCAATTTTGCTAATTGGAGTTCGACAAGCGGTTGCACTCGCCACTTCAACCAACCAACCAACCTCATCTGGAGACTAGCTCCTCGACTGTAAAAGGCACGGAGGGCTAAACCCGGAAGGGTGTATACTCGTAAGAGGTAAATGTCCACTCCTTGGAGGATGAACAGCTGTTGTCAGAGGAGGATAGGAAGTACTCTTTCCCCCTTGCGACAGGAAGTTCCCCATGTATGAGAATTTATTGACTGTATGATGAGTTACAACTCAAGAAAGGAGACAATAGATCTTTAAGGTCGCGGTAATTACCCCCCTTTCACTCATTTTACATTCTTCTACAACTCGTCAGATGTCAAAATGTCAGAAGTCAGAATGAACCTCTGCCAGTCTCAGAATGACCCTCAATAAGACCTACTAACTAAAACTAAGCGAGAAAGTTTTTTTAGTCCTGTTTTAATTTATACCCAACTATTATTTAAAAACAACCAGTTTCGTCTGCCTTCTTATGACCACTCTGTTGTTAAGTGAATCTAATATTGAAACAAATTAACGAAAGTAAAATGTCCTTAAACTGAATACATCATTTAGATGCGTAAGTATTTTGACTAATAAATAATTCCGGGTATTGCCTTTTAAGCATACTTAAACAAAGCCTGTTTGAAATTTAAATTGCTCTCAGTACATGCGCTATTTTGATTTGCATTAGGTGTATGGAATGCGATTCTAATAAGTTTTGTATTTGTTATTTAAATAAATGACTTATTCAAATAAAGCTTTTGATAGATTTCAAGCATTCAAAAGTTGTCTTTCACATGTGAAAAATTGGACCAGTATATTTTTAATTTGACAGAGACACGCTATGTTAATTGAGAAAACATTGATAGTTTATATTTTATATCTCAAAAAATATAGGTACCTACCTAGTTGTTACCGTGATCGGTAAATTAAATCTTGGTATTTCAATTTCTAATTTGAAAATAACTGTAAACTCTATGTTATATTAACTAAGAAATGTTAAATCGTTATGGGCACGTACAGATTTAAAACCACATAAATTTAATCACTATTATTTCTAACTCTCAGAATTGGTAAAATGTCAGTTGTGCCGTTAGACAATAATGTGAAGTATCGGAAAGGTTGAATTGCGAACATAACAATATTCCAATTGCATTAAAGTCGCTTTACAAGTACGCATTTAGTGCGTACTTCCGATATATCTGGAATGTACAGTGTGTTGAATTAATTAGATATGTATGGGAGTTCGTTTGGAAATGTATATTTTTTATAAAAGTTTTCTGCATCTCCGCACATTGCAAAAAAGCGAGTCAAAATTTAAGTTTGATTTCTATGAAGAGAGCTTAGCATACACACATTATTTTACAAAAACTAATATATTAGAAAGCGTTCATCGGTTTGAACAGAAGCCAAAAAATGCATAGACAGATGATTTGTAGCTAAATTATTTCATCAAATATTTCGGCATTTGTAGCTGATTGGCAGTGGGAATTGTATTGATATGTTGGTATTAGATATTTCGATTATGCAGGTAATCTGAATATGGTTGTTTACATTGAATAGTCGAAGTGTTTGTGTCCAATTTTAGTGGAACAAACTTTATCGGGATAAAACGGATACAACTAAATTGGTTTTTTTTGGGTAACACTCTTGGTGTTAGCTCTAACTAATCTCTATCTAATATATGGGGAAATTAGTCACGTGACCCCATGTATTTCTTATGGACTTCCGGTGAGTAAATTTTCGGTTGGTCCCCACGTTTTAGTGTGTCGTTTGTGGGGCATGGTGTATGGTGTTGGTTTTTGGGGGGCGAAGCGCTGTCTCTTAGGCACACGCACACTTAATAATTATTATAAGTGTGCGTCATCATATCATCATAGGCGATTTCTCGAGCTTCAGGTTCAAGGTCGGACGCTCGACGTGTTGTCAGCTGCTGAAATGTGAATACAGGGTGTCCTCAAAAAGTAGTAGTAATGGTGGTGGTGGAAAAGTTGAGTTTTGTTTGATAGTGACGTCGACGACGAAGACGAGCAGCAGCGGGTAGGTCCGAGGGTTCCCTAAGTGGGTGTCTGGCTCAAGTGCTGTCCCCTTCATTATATTTTTTTCTCACGTTATATGCGTCAAAAATTGGTGAAGTATTGGAACTCGGCGCGTAAATATATTGCAAGTCCCGAATTTAAAAGTATGGTTATCTACGAAGAAAATCTAGTTTCAGTTGAACTTCGCAAGACGAATATACTTTTCAATAAACCGATCTATGTAGGATTTTCCATATTAGAATTATCCAAGCTGAAAATGTATGAATTTTACTATGATTACGTTCAGAAAAATATCACGCCTCATTATAACCCTAAAATCTGTTATATGGATACTGATGCATTTGTTTTCGAATTTACCAGTAAAGAGTTGCAGTGTTGTCCGTCGTTGGTGACAATGTACGACATAATACGTCGGCATAGTAGTAAATTTTTCGACACCGACTATCCCGCCGACAATGTTTATGGATTCAAGTCGTGTAATAGGAAAATGCCGGGTATTATGAAAGATGAATTATCAGGTCGTATAATGACCGATTTCATTTGTCTAAGAGCAAAAGTTTACATCTACAATGTTGAGGGTCGAGACAAAACTCCTAATAGAGTAAAGGGAATCGGTAAAGCGGCTACTAGATTGTTAACTTTTTACTTAACAGCATTTTTCGCCTAGCATCTGGCAACGGTGCATGCATACGCCATCTGTCAAACCTGTCAACTATCAAACCTGTCAACTGTCAAACCTGTCATCTGTCAACTCCGCCATATGTCAACACCGCCACCTAACATCTATCACCTACAGCATACGCGCGCGCGCCCCCCTAACCTAACTTCGCCCCCCAGGCCCCACACGACAGTCCACAATAAGGGGGCGCGCGCCCACGGTCCCAAAAACCAACACCATACACCATGCCTCACAAACAAACACACTGAAGCGTGGGGACCAGCCGAAAATTTACTCACCGGAAGTCCATAAGAAATACATGGGGTCACGTGATTGATTTCCCCATATATACTCTATTTAGCGTTGTATTTCGTTTCAGCCGTCACGCTCGGCTAGGGTCGCGAACAGTAGTGACTGGAACTGGTAAGTACGTAGCATTCCGCAGCCTCGGTTACATATCCTCTATAGTGATGGGAATACCTCGGTATTCCCATCACTATACCCTGTACATGCGAGTGGGTGCCTACGCTTTCTACCAAACAAGACACCGCAACAACAAAACGTTGAAAGAATATTTTACATGAAAAATTTATGGTTAAACCAATTTTGGAGGAACATTTAATTACCAGGTTTAAAGTTACAAAGTTACTACACCTTACGTTACTAATTAAAATGTAAAAATCTAGCAGGCGCCATCAGATAAACGCCCCCGCGTTAGACTGGTCTGTCAACAATAAAAATATTTATTTAAATTATTAATCCGGTACTTTCGTTACGAACAGCGGAGTCTCGGTGGGATTTAGAAATTTAAATCTCGATTTTCTCGATGCAAATGTGCAGCGGAATAAATGGAAAAGGTGTGTCGTGCGTAGACTCGATGACGCTGTCATTTTCAAATAAAAATGTAGTTCGATTTAGTAAAATAATTTTTATAAAAAAATGTTGGTCTGACATGCACTCTTATATTTTTTAGATATAAATGAAAGGAAATTGTAATGAATATTTCACTCATGTACAAAAAATCCCATATGAAGCGGGTAATTTTCACTTATAATATCACAAGAGCTTAAATTATTTTCGGAAATTTTTTTGAGGGCACGAATATTTTGAAAATTATCCCGAGTCGAAGACGAGGGATAATTTTCCTAAAATATTCGTGCCCGAAAGAAAATTTCCAGGAATAATTTAAGCTTGCGTGGTATTCGGTAAGAAAATTTCACACCTAAATTTGAAAAAAAAATATTAATCCAACATGACATTTTAAAATAATTTCAATTTGTTAAGTTGGCCAAGGTATTGCAAGGGTATTGCTAAAACTCAAATGGGTAATATTTCAATATATAGACATTGTAGTTCATTCACATTATGATTGTAGATCTTATGTTTACCTTTTCAACTGTCAAAAAATTTCTACTAAAGTTTCGTGGCGCCTCGAAAAAATTTCCGGAAATTTTTTCAGTTGCCATGGTAACTAGTCAACATTAAAGCATGTTATTGGTTGAAAAGTAGAGGTGTGAAATTTTCGGTGAAAATTGCCCGCTAAAATCGAAAATTGTCCGGCGAAAATTTTCCCAAAAAAAGTGACAATGACACATTTGTCGCTTAGACGTAAATTATTTTTAATAGGTATTCTAAAAATGTCTCGATTTGGAAATTATTCTTTAAGTGCAATCGAAGAAAAAGTTGCCGAAAGTAAGCCGAAAAACTATAATTAATCACCAGTATGTATGGAAACAGTTTATGGACTTTATAAAAGATAGAAACTACATTTTAGATGCGAACATCTCAATCTCGGCACTGGCCAATATTTTGACCGATGGGGCATTTAATATGAAAAGGAAAAACGGCCAAGACTATAAGGATTTTACGGTAAAAACTATTTGGAATGTAACAGCCAAGCTATTACTGGAAACATACCAAAAAGAATATAATATTAAATTTAATCCTTTTACTAACACCGAATTTTAAATATCCCGGGAGGCAAAAAGTGCCAAAAGGAAGGAATTGCAGATGGACCCTCTAAAAAGAAAGGAAATCTCTAAGGCACTCAAATACGAAGATTTCAAATTCATGGTACAAAATTGTAATGAAGAATGTCCCGATGGTTTGCAAAAAATTTTTTTTGTATTATCCTACGAATTGGCATGACGAGGAGGAGAGGGAGGAAAATGTTTTGTTTCCTATTTTAAAAATGATATTGATAATATAGGACAACCCACCGGTCGCACAGTGCTTCGAACATATGGCTCTAGAGGACAAAAACTTTTTTATTGTAGGCAATTTATTCAAACTAGGTTTATTTGTCACAAATGATGAGTACTCTGGTTGTACTAAATGATGATGTTCTTAGTCCCACGTTTATGAAAAAAATCTTATAAATAATAAAAATGTTGGAGCTGTGTTCCATCTAAGGATATAATAATTTATAGTATGAAAACGGTGTAAGTATTAAATAAATCCCTGTGATAAAAAAGAATTGAAATAACATTAGAACATGATTCCTACAATATAAGCCTAATATAAGATAAAAATGTTTTTCTTTAATGAAAAAGAAACATTAATGTTATATTTATATAAAAAAAACTTAAGATACTATAAATTTACTTTAGGACAACAAAATGCATAGATCGTAACTACTCTGATTCAGAAGAATCACTGCTGACAGAATCTTCCAAATTTATAGTATCCAAATCACAGGTGGATGAATTATCCTCACATATAAGATATTTCTGTACATCATTTCCTAATATGTTACTTTTTCGCGTTGTTATTATTTTTGTTGGTATGAGGGGTTCGGATGTTAATAGTTACCCCTTTAATAGACCATATATATCCATATATTATTTTTTCCTTTTCTTGGGTATGAAGTTTTATAATAAATTGAAAGATGGAAACTTTTTTATGCGACGTTTCGCTCGCTCCAACATAGTGGGCTTTTTCAGACACAAGTGGTGTCTCATTTGACTGGAAGGTTCATCAATATCTAATAAAGAACACATTTTTTGAAATACAAACAATTTTGAGTTCTTGTCCTTATGATCAAGCCCAGTATTAACCAGATCGGCATTGCTTATCAATTTTACCCCATCTGAAAAGTATTATAAAATAAAGTTCATCGCAAGCAGAGGCAAGTGAACTATACAAAAATTAAAAGTGCATGAATATGACAACAAAAATATTCAATAAATACGATATGTTTTGATATGTTTTTTTTAAATGCCTTTTTGAAGTTTGAAAACAAAATTTTTATACCCATTTAAGAATCATCTTAAAAAATAAATAAAAACTAAACAATCACGAACTTATTTAGAAATAAATTTAAAGTACATACCTTGTTTAACAATATCCATAGTGGCTTTCAATTAAGTACGTACCGTTTAACTCCATAATATACAGAACTACTATGAATGTTATTCTTTTCACTGATAAGATAATGATCGCAAAATTTATTTTAGTGAAAATATTTGCTAACAAGAAACGCTGTTTATGAAAAATAATATACAGGATGGTTGAACATTGCTATAAGTATAAAATTACATATTCAGATATTACTAAATTTTAACTTTTTTTTTCGATTTTTGTCCATGGGACGAAGCACTGTGGGTCGCATTGAATACAACCCGATATTCGATAAAACCACTCAAGGAGGAGATATACCTTGTGCTCCGTCAAAATGGCTGGTCATAAATAGAGGTCAACCGTATATATGTCCAGTAAGCTATTCAAAAAATTTATGGAAAAAAGAAAATTAATTAATGTTCCAAGATTGTTTTTAACTGTAAATCCTTCCTGGAAAATGGGTAAATGGTTCAAGAACCTTCCTGTTGGGAAAAATACGATTGCTCAATGGGTGTCTCAATCAGTTGGTTGTGCAAGCGGGTTGAGGAGAACACAATGGTCAAAATAACTTGGCACGCAAACCCGAAGTCAATTAAACCTTACCTTCAACTCGATGATGAACATCATGCAAATTTGGTAGAAAAAACGAGAGACAATGAAACTGAGACAAGTTCTAATAATAATACTAATGTTTTTGGATTTTTCTATTCTATAAGTTCTTTTAATTTCAATTCAAATTCAGCATCTTCAAGTAGGTACCGCAACGGAATCTAAACATAATAATTTTTATAACTGTGTTTTTCACTGCAATGCTTCATGTAATTTTTAATTTCTAATATTATAAGTTCTGTTTCATTTTATTGCTTCATTTTTAAATAGATTTTTTTTAATATGTTCAAATAAATATTTTTAACAAATCTATGTATTTTCACTTGTATTTTCATGTTTTTTATTCGGGAAACATTCTACCGAATTACACTCGTGCGTCAAAATTAACCTGATAATTTTTCATTTAAGCATGTTGTCAATAAAAAACAACATTCCTTTATATTCATATTTTGGAAGAGATTATTCATTCATATTTATGGCAAAATATGAATATAATCTCATGCAGTTTTTGACAACATGCTTTCATGAAAAATTATCGGTAATTTTGATGCACTTGGGTAATTACTTCCGAATAGTTTTAATCAAATATACAGGGTAATTCAAATTCGACATCCATCATTGGGATCTTGAAAATCATAGGAGATACGAGGATGACTAAATTGGGGCAAAGTTGTGCATTATTATATGCCAATGTTATGCCGTTTAGAAACATTTAAAATTTATACACCTGCCGCTGGTTGGTCAAGTCCATAAATCCTCATTTCTGATAATATTTGACCAGAATATTCCAACAATTTTTCGCAGACAGCGGTTTATGAAAACTTGGAGTTTGTTAATTAATGGCGATGTAATTTTCCAGGTCTCTGCACCATATCGTCACCCTAGAATTAGGTTGTTCTATATCCACTTTCTTCCCATCCTACAGTTTGTAATAAAAAAAATAGAATTATTGTGTTCTCTATCCTGAGAAGTGGATATGGAACGAAAATACCAGATCAAAAAATATGTTACTATGCATAAAAATTAGATTGTTCTATATCCATTTATTCTCGATCTTTTTCTCTCTAACATACAATGTATGTATCTGTTTTTATTTAAATTTAAGGCTTTTGTTTTAAGCGGGTGAAATTGCACCACTAAACGTTCGTTTGACAAATAGGCGGCAAATCGGTTCGTTTAAAAAGCACTGATTGCCTGATTTGTTAGCAAATTCGAATGTTTCACACTTTGAAATTTCATGACACCAGCTGCTTCAACTCAATTGACTGCTCAATCGTTCGTTTGAAAAGCACTGATTGCCTGATTTGTTACCAAATTCGAATGTTTCACACTTTGGAATTTCGTGAAACCAGCTGCTTCAACTCAATTGACTGCTCAATCGTTCGTTTGAAAAGCACTGATTGCCTGATTTATTAGCAAATTCGAATGTTTCATACTTTGGAATTTCGTGAAACCAGTTGCTTCAACTCAATTGACTGCTCAATCGTTCGTTTGAAAAGCACTGATTGCCTGATTTATTAGCAAATTCGAATGTTTCACACTTTGGAATTTTGTGAAACCAGTTGCTTCAACTCAATTGACTGCTCAATCGTTCGTTTGAAAAGCACTGATTGCCTGATTTATTAGCAAATTCGAATGTTTCACACTTTGGAATTTCGTGAAACCAGCTGCTTCAACTCAATTGACTGCTCAATCGTTCGTTTGAAAAGCACTGATTGCCTGATTTATTAGCAAATTCGAATGTTTCACACTTTGGAATTTTGTGAAACCAGTTGCTTCAACTCAATTGACTGCTCAATCGTTCGTTTGAAAAGCACTGATTGCCTGATTTGTTAGCAAATTCGAATGTTTCACACTTTGAAATTTCGTGAAACCAGCTGCTTCAACTCAATTGACTGCTCAATCGTTCGTTTGAAAAGCACTGATTGCCTGATTTGTTAGCAAATTCGAATGTTTCACACTTTGGAATTTCGTGAAACCAGCTGCTTCAACTCAATTGACTGCTCAATCGTTCGTTTGAAAAGCACTGATTGCCTGATTTGTTACCAAATTCGAATGTTTCACACTTTGGAATTACGTGAAACCAGTTGCTTCAACTCAATTGACTGCTCAATCGTTCGTTTGAAAAGCACTGATTGCCTGATTTATTAGCAAATTCGAATGTTTCACACTTTGGAATTTTGTGAAACCAGTTGCTTCAACTCAATTGACTGCTCAATCGTTCGTTTGAAATGCACTGATTGCCTGATTTATTAGCAAATTCGAATGTTTCACACTTTGGAATTTCGTGAAACCAGCTGCTTCAACTCAATTGACTGCTCAATCGTTCGTTTGAAAAGCACTGATTGCCTGATTTATTAGCAAATTCGAATGTTTCACACTTTGGAATTTTGTGAAACCAGTTGCTTCAACTCAATTGACTGCTCAATCGTTCGTTTGAAAAGCACTGATTGCCTGATTTGTTAGCAAATTCGAATGTTTCACACTTTGGAATTTCGTGAAACCAGCTGCTTCAACTCAATTGACTGCTCAATCGTTCGTTTGAAAAGCTCTGATTGCCTGATTTGTTACCAAATTCGAATGTTTCACACTTTGGAATTTCGTGAAACCAGCTGCTTCAACTCAATTGACTGCTCAATCGTTCGTTTGAAAAGCACTGATTGCCTGATTTATTAGCAAATTCGAATGTTTCACACTTTGGAATTTTGTGAAACCAGTTGCTTCAACTCAATTGACTGCTCAATCGTTCGTTTGAAAAGCACTGATTGCCTGATTTATTAGCAAATTCGAATGTTTCACACTTTGGAATTTCGTGAAACCAGCTGCTTCAACTCAATTGACTGCTCAATCGTTCGTTTGAAAAGCACTGATTGCCTGATTTATTAGCAAATTCGAATGTTTCACACTTTGGAATTTTGTGAAACCAGTTGCTTCAACTCAATTGACTGCTCAATCGTTCGTTTGAAAAGCACTGATTGCCTGATTTATTAACAAATTCGAATGTTTCACACTTTGGAATTTCGTGAAACCAGCTGCTTCAACTCAATTGACTGCTCAATCGTTCATTTGAAAAGCACTGATTGCCTGATTTATTAGCAAATTCGAATGTTTCACACTTTGGAATTTCGTGAAACCAGTTGCTTCAACTCAATTGACTGCTCAATCGTTCGTTTGAAAAGCACTGATTGCCTGATTTGTTAGCAAATTCGAATGTTTCACACTTTGGAATTTACAACAGCGACGGCCGAAAAACCGTATTTTTAAATACGAGCGATATTTCGCTCGAGTGATCGCTCGATTATTGCAGTCGCTTGATACTCGAGTACCTACTCGGTTATTGAAATTAATCGGTTTTTCCCATCACTAATTTTGACACCAATTGAATCTAATTGCTTTCTCTTGTTCCGTCAACAGATGTTGTATCCAACGGGAAACGAATTTCTTTACAGATACTTGTTCATGTAATTTTTTTTGGAATTGTGGTCTTTGAAATGCCTAATGATGCTTCAGTTTCACGATACATGTCGATCTTTTTGGACCAGCTTTCTCGGTGACTTATGTTGCTGGTGGACCTGTACTTGGATTTTCGCTAAGACTAATCCGTCCGCGTTTCAATTCTGCCTACCAATGAGAAATTGTCGACTACTGTGGTGCTTTACTGCTGAAAACAGAAACCAACTCGGCAAGGTATTCTTGTTGAGTCAACTGTCTTCAAAAATTGTTAACTTATTGCGCGAATATTTTCTTGGCTTAATTCGATTTTTCGACTGACTCAACTTCAAGGTACTTAGTTTAAGGACAGCTTTAAACGAAACGGTCTAAAACTTTGGTGTTAAGTCAACTAAAGGTGACAGTTAATTTTGACATAATTTTGACATATCGTCAGTGAAACGTGATAACCTGCTAACTCCATTACGTTAAGTTTTTTTATACCATTAGAAAGAGAAAAAAATACTCTATAAGTAGGGAAAGCAAATACATTTTTTCCCATTAAAGAAAATTTGCTATGTTAATTCAATAATATCTGCTAACTCCCAGTGATCTGAAATAGCCACTGAAATGCTGCTATCTCCGTAATTTCCGTTACGATCACGCTAAAGCAAACACAATACGTCGATCCAGGGTCGCACTAGGTCAAAGGGGCCCGGGTGGCAATGTAAGGAGAGGCCCGTGTGGATTTTTTTGCGTATTTTTTCGCCTTATGTTGTGGTCAAATTTTCCCTATTATATACAGGGAGTCTTAAATAAGTGCATATATTTTTAGGGGTAGTATATTTCGACCCAAGTAACACGATTATGAGTTTTTTTTGCGGGAATTTTTTCTTTCGAAAATTTGGAATTTAAAAAAAAAATTGGATTTTTTTTTAATTTTTAGTTTAAAAACATACTTTGTAATATGGCAGCATAGGTTACTATTAAATTTACAAGAAATAAAATCCAGTCATTCTCAAAATTTTGGCAAAAAATTGGAAATTTTAAAAGTGAAATTGAACTCGGTTGTTTTGGATTTATTTGAAAAAACGGTAAAGAGAAAATATTATGTTTCTTTTATCCAGATTTACAAGCCCTGGAAATATTTGCACTTATTTAAGACTCACCCTGTATAGAAATCAGGGAACTACCCTAATGCAAGGTAAACCAATGCAATGCAAATGCCATAATGCAATGCAAAAGCAAATATTGTTAAGAATAAATAATTAACTATAAAGAAGGCCCGCGAAGGCTGGGCCCCCCCTAATAGTTATATATATAATATGGCCAGTCCGACCCTGCGTCGATCCGTTCTGTAAATACGGGGTATTCGTAAAGGGTAAGGGGAAAAACGAAATTCTCTATATACCAGCAATTCATCGGCGCGGCGTGCTATAAATAGTTTAAATAACCATTACTTACTTGTACAAGAATTTTCATAATACCTAACCCGTTTTATTTTTTTTCAACGTTTTTCCACGTAAATAATACCCTTATAATACATAATCTTTATAAAAATTAAAAAATAAGGAGAAAAGTAATAAAAATTTATTAAAATCACGCTGTTTTCATCCTATAATGACCGCACTGTTTTCCAAGCTCGGTCTACTACCGTTGTAAAAAAAATAGGATTAGTTCATTAAGTCCAAAATGCCGCTACTTCAGTTCTTTAAAATGCATTAAAAATGTATTCGTTTTTGGACTTGTATGTTTTGCTTCTAGACCGACGATATTATAAATATATGGTTATGAATATCATATTTTTTAAGTTTAATTGATTATTTCTAAATCAGTTTGGGTAATATTCAATTCCATTTTCAAAATTTTAAACAATAAAGGTTTCTATCTCCAGAAATATATTTTTATTTCTTATTTCTGCAAGACGAATATCTGCTATCTCCCTATTGCGTCTGAAAAAAATGAAGTAATACGAAATATTGAGTTTTATTGTTCCCCAGCAAATAAAATTCTTATCTCTTTATCATATTAATGTTTGTAATTTTTGCTCTCCTGTAAAATTAGGAATAATGGAGTTAGCAGTTATTACATTTCACCGACGATATATTTGTTGATAGGCGCCTACTATGTTTCTATATTCAAAATATAAAAGGCATCTCTTGTAATAACCGATACGTGACTAGTATATTTATACATCCGGAACTTTAAATGGATATACTAGTAATTACAATTTTAATTCATTTTTCCACTATACTGGAAACAATATAGTCATTTTATTAAGTATGCTGTTGAATGAACCAATTTCACAGATGAGTGAATAAAAACTGAATGTTTCTGTCTTATCGCAAATAATTTATGAATCTGCATTATTGATGGGAAAAATTCAATTTGTTTTTTTTAACAAACAGCTAACTGTTTCGAGTGCTGTATTATTATTCTCTTTTAAAATTTTACCCTACACAGTGGCGCAACTTACAACAACATTAGCCCAACCCCCGAAAGACCGGCGCGGGTCATTTAAAATTGGTTTTACCTCAAATCAATGTTATCTTATAAGTGGAAGGGCTTGAGCCCCCTAAAAATCGGGGTCTAGCTGCGCCACTGGCTCTGCATATTAAATTAAGAGTATATTATACAAATAGTTAAAAGTGAAGATATTTGTACATACCTACTTAATTTTTCTAATATTGTTCTGTTTTTATTTTCAGAAAAGAAAAATGGTTGTGGATTCTACATCTACGCAAGTTTTAAGGGACCTTGAAATATCTTTAAGAACTAATCATATAGAGTAAGACTTTTTTAATGATAGTTACTGATTATTTTTAGATTTGTTTAGTTTTTTGTAATAAATATCTCAAAAAGGATGGTAGTATTCGAGGTTTTAAGAGACAAAAACAAGAAGATTTTTTTTCATTTTAAATGTTGTAAATAACCAAAATGACGATTTTTGAAGCAACATGAAAGTATTTACAATATGATCATAAAAAACGGCATCGGCGATGGCTATGAAGATCGCGGTCATTTTATGTGTAAAATTATATCGGGAATGTCATCGATCGTCATTTCCAAGCCAACTGGACGCCGCTACCTTACTGGACAACCGGATACTGAAATAGTCCAGCTGGCTAGATAAAAAAACCTTATCATTGTTACGTGGCTAATTTTTCTTGTGAAGCCATTATGAAATAGTTATGTCTGCCAGCGCGATAAGGTACACGAGTTATAATTGTGAAATAGTATAACAACGAGTTTCTAAAACGACGTTTTGCATACGAGTTCGACAGTTTGTTGGCTCTTGTCTGCGGCTCGAGCCACTAGTCGAACAAGTGTTCAAAGAAGTTGTCGAACGAGTTTTTTACGCTATTTTTTCTACGACTACAAATTACCAGCAGACTCACTCAGTTTTTGCCAGTTTTGTGAAATAATTTGCGATGTAACGATGACAGTTTTCTGACGGCTGCGTTGCGTTTGGCGTTTCAGCTAAACATTGGAGGTTAAAAATGTTAAAATTGGCACATGTCGTGTGCAAAATGACACATGTCGTGCGCTAAATCCTTAGCACACAACAGTTTGCAAAACGCCAATTTCAGATCGAGTTTTCCGTGTGTCAAACTGCATTTTCTAGGCTAGTCGTAGAAAAATAGCTTTTATTTATTATTAAGAAACGTGGAAAATTTTTCTCGTCGCTAAGATGCCGGCAGGAAACGCGAAAGAGGCATGAAATTTTGAAAAAAAATTATGGCATACATGCAGGCCGATTGGTGGAATGTAATATTTATTTATTTTAAAAGCCGTATACATAAGGACAGACAAAAAGATCGTCGATATTTTTTATCAAAAGCGCGATATTACTCTAGCGCTTTCAGGGAACGCTCGCCGCCTCATCCATTTAAGTACAGATAAATCATGTATACGATTATATTATAAATATACTGATTTATTATTTCAACAGATATTATACATTTACTATTCTGTCCCACTATTTGTAACTGACTCATTGTACTGCAGATCCTCGCTCTCGCAAACGAGTCTTTCTCTGAGTCGATATCTGCATCGTCAAATTTTTGAAGACTTAAGCTTGATTTTCTTGCATCCGTTGTCCGACGATACGTTGATACGATATTAATTTCATTCATTGTATTTAAAGGCTTCGATTGGTTAACCGTTTCTAACCAATCGAAGTCTTTAAATTCAACCAATAAAATTAATATCATCAACGTATCGTCGGACAATGAATGCATGAAAATCAAGCTTTACATGCACCGTATTATCGAATAAAAACGGCGTCAGCGATGGCTATGAAATGAAGATCGCTGTCATTTTAAATATAAAATTATATGGGAAATGTCATCGATCGTCATTTCCAAGCCAACTAGACGCCGTTTTTTTCGATCATACGGTATTATGTTTCAATTGATAACGCGGCGAGCGTTTCCTGAAAACGCTTATACAGGGTGACTCTTAAATAAGTGCAAATACCTTTAGGGGTGATATATTTTGACTCCAGGAACACGTCAATAAGATTTTCGCAAAAAAACATGTTGAAAATTGTGTATTTTTTTGTAAAATTTTCCTGTATATTTTAGAAAACTTTTTAGAACTACCTGTTCACCGCAAATTTACCCACGGTATAATTATTTCTTTACCTACCTTGCTTACGGCTTTACTCCAGGGTTGCGACACTAAAAAAATGGATGCAAATAAAAAAAAACCAGATGGCTCACAAAATTATTTAAAAATAAATCAATTTCTTTTTTAATTTGCAAACTTGAATAGTAACTCGGTTATTTTGGACTTATTTGGAAAATGATAAAGTAAAAACATTTCTTTTATTGAGATCTACCAGCTCTGAAAATGTTTGCACTTATTCAGGACTCACCCTGTAGAGTAATATCGCACTTTTGGTAACTGTCTACCACTGATTGAGCCACGATTTTTGTGTCTACCTTTTTGCGTACGGCTTTTTAAATAAATAAACATGACATTCCACCAATCGGCATGCATGTACGCGATGATTTTTTTGTCAAAATTTCATGTCTTTCGCGTTGTCTGCCATTTTAGCCACGAGAATATTATCTGCAAACAATTTTCCATGTGGCAATTATAACTCGTGTACCTTATAATATTTTTAGTGTCAAAATTTCACCCTTTCGACCTCACTTTAAGCCCCGGGATCGCGCTGGCAGACATGACTATTTCATAATGGCTACACAAAAGAAAACTTCACAAGAAAAATTAGCCATGTAACGATGATAAGTTTTTTTATGTAGCCAGCTCTCCGTCTAAAAGACTTTTGGACTTTCATTGTCTTTATTTATTTTAATTTTCACAGCGTTTCGGTCAGATGTATCCGAAAAAAATTCTTTTAGTATAAATACTGAATTTTTGACTGTCATTTTGGTATATTGAGGGGCGTCCATTAATTACGTGAAGGGATCTGGATATATAGGATGTTGAAGCCGGTTAGGTTGCAAAAAATAGTTTAAAAATGTGAGAAAATCGGATTAATTAACCGTAAAACATATTTCTAGACTGAGATATGCCGAAATCTGACACACTTCTTCTATACAGGGTGTCAAAAGAAATAGTTATCTAACTTCGGTTTGTGATTTTACAGATAAAAATAAAAGTTCCTATGCACATATGCCCTAAATGCTCCCCAAAGGCTTTACAGCTCTCGAAAGGACAAATAAAAATAATATACAGGGTGGCGCACCTCATTCGCCTCGGTTGATTATACGAAAACGGAAAGATGTAGAAACAAAATATTTTATGGGTATATGCGGGGAGATAATGTGCACAATTTAAAATTATTTTGAAATGTACAGGGTGTTTCAGAACTAAGATCCATACCAAAGTTATAAGTTTTCTTATGGAACACCCGGTATTTTATTTCATTTTTGGATTCTTCGGCCCAAAAAAAGGTATTTATTATAAGGGTTAAATATGTTTAAAATCTTTAGTTTTTGAGATATTTAAAGATATTTGAATTTGCATGCTACAAGAGAATAGATTATTAACACCCTGTACATTACTTTTCAGAATTAGTTCTTGTGCTGAGTTTAAAGGTAGGGAAAAAAACAAAAAAAACTTTACAGAAAAATGATATTCCCTCCTTAAATGTATACAGGGGTACAGGGGTACCAAAAATTGCTGGTATACAGGGGTACCAAAAATTGCTGGTCTATTTTAAATATTTATTTTACAGAAAAGCTTTGTTATTTCAAATGCAACACTATGTATTTTTTTAAATAAGTGGAAACAGATTTAAAGGCTCTTTCAAACTATATTATGGTTTCCTATACCTATCTGGCTCAGATTTTAAATAAAAAGCGATTTTTCAATAAAATTGTAATCAAGATGGCTAGTGTTTCATGGCAAGTTTCTTGTAACAGTTAGTAGCTATTTTCAAAATCGAAATTAGTTTATGGACTTATTTAAATTTATACCAGTTGACTTTTATTTAATTTACTTGCAATAGTTTAATAAATAATATTTATTAAATATGTGTATATTATTATATCAAGAAAAACGAAGAAGTAGAGTTCTTTGAATTTTTTTACGATGACTTGTAGATATATGAATTTTCTATAAAATAGCCAATTACGGCAAATTCATTTTATTCACTTTCAACGACAGGTTTCTGCCGAATAGGTTTTTTATAAGCCACACTATCAGCTCTGCGAAATAGGACAAGAAGTTTTTCAAAGAAACGCTTATCAGGAAGATTCCTATTTGGATATCTTTGAGCATAAGCCCTTGAGGCCAAGAAGCAATTTTCCTCACAAAATAATATCACTAGTAACATATCTATTCGTTTCGCCAGCAGATACTGCTTTATTTTTCTTGATAAAATAATGAATACTTACTTATTAAACTATTGTAGGTAAATTTAAGTAAACTGTTATAAATTATAAATAATAATATCCATAAACTAATGTCGACTTTGAAAATAGTTAGGTACTAACTGTCACTAGAAAATTGCCATGGCGACACCAGCCATCTTGATTGCAATTTTATTTAAAAATCGCTTTTTATTCAAAATCTGAGCTATATAGTTTGAAAGAGCATTTGAATCTGCTTCGATTTATTTAAAAAAATACAGGATATTGCATTTGAAATAACGAAGTTTTTATAAAAAATATATCCTTAAAATAGATCAGCAACTTTTGATAGCCCTGTATAAATTTAAGGAACTAATACCATTTTTCAGTAAAGTTTATTTCTCTACCTTTAAACTCAGCGTAAGAATTAATTCTGAAAAGTAATGTACACGGTGTTAATAGTCGATTCTTAAATGCACGATTGTAGCATGCAAATTTAAATATCTTTAAATATCTCAAAAACTAAAGATTTTAAATATATTTAACCCTTATAATAAATGCCTTTTTTTGGGCCCAAGAATCCAAAAAATTAAACAAAATACCGGGTGTTCCATAAGAAAAAATATAACTTTGGTAAGGATCTTAGTTATGAAGCACCCTGTATATTTTAAAATAATTTTAAATTGTGCATATTGTCTCCCCACATATACCCATAAAATATTTTGTTTCTACATCTTTCCGTTTTCGTATAATCAACCGAGGCGAATGAGGTGCGCCACCCTGTATTGTGATTATTTTTAAAAACATTGGTAAATAGTTTTTCTTAAATTTGGTATTCTTAAGGTGCGTATTCATTATCCGAACGAACAAGCGAACGAACGAACGAACGAATGAAAGTGCGGTATATTTAGACGGGGACCGAACGCATGCGGCCGTTCGTTCGTTCGTTCGCTCGACCATCCGTTTCGAGTCGGTACATCAAAGGCGTTCGCGTCCGATCTTCTCGTGCGGTCCCCGTCCATACCACTAGCGAACATTCGTTCGTTCGTTCGTTCGTTCGTTCGGATAATGAATACGCACCTTTATACACATTTTAGTGCCAAAGCGAATGGCAATAGTGTAAAATTCTGTAACAGCCCTGAAAGGGTACTTTACGTTCAAATAGAGAGTACAACTGGTGGTACTTCTTTTTTTACTCTTATAGATACAGTAAATTCAACAAACAAAATAAAAAGCTAGGCCTTTTTTACGTAAAAAAAAGATGCTCTTCGTTTACTTCGAAACAGTGAACGATTTTCAAGATATTTTCGTCTAAAGGTTACGATGCATCGATTTTAGAAATAGTGAAATGATAAAATTTAAAGAAATTATAAATAAATTAACGTCCTGATTTTGCTAATAATACTAAAATCGATGCATCGTAACCTTTAAACGCAAATATCTTGAAAACCATTTACCGTTTCGAACTAAACGAAGAGCACCGTTTTTACGTAAAGAAGGCCTAGCTTTTTATTTTGTTTGTTGAATTTACTGTATTTATAAGGATAAAAGAAGTACCATCAGTAGTACTCTGTCCCAGAAAAGTACTTTTTAGGTGTAAAGTAAATATTATAAGGTAATTTTACCCTATCGCCATTCGCTTTGGCAATAAAATGTGTGTAGTACCAAATTTCAAGAAAAACGAATTACCAATGTTTCTAAAAATAAACAAAATATGTTATTTTTATTTGCCCTTGCGAGGGCTGTAACTTCTTCGGGAAGCATTTTAGGGCATCTGTTTATAGGAACTTTTTGTTTTATCAAAAAGAAGTAGAATCACCCACCGACAGACACACTATTTTTTGACACTCTGTATATTAAAATCGCTGTATAGATAAAAAATAAAGTACCAACTGTAAAGTTATTTAGTACTGATATAACAAAAATAGCTTTAATAGTCTTAGGGTGTATTCCGTTGCTTACCTTGGTTATGGTTTTATGTTCCGTTTCTATCGGTTTCCTGAAAGTTTTCTTATTACGGAACACGGTTCCTGAAAAATTCGGTTATAACTGTCACCAAACTAACGACCGCGAGAAGGCTGGTTTTCATTTATCATTTATGTGACAGAAATCAAGCAAATATTGGAAGTTTGAGTGAAATTCTCATTTAATTTCTAAAATTTGTAATAATATTTTGTATTTATATCCAAAAGCAATGGAGGTAGGCAGTAAAGGTAAATAAATTTCATTAACTAAATAGAATTACTTTTTAGGACCATTTAAACTTATCATGCAGCCATTGTTTCTTAAAGTCAGGAACATTTAAAGAAAACATGAAAAACAAGACAACAAGTAATCGTGAATGTTTTGTAAGCTATAAAAATATAAATATTGATTAGATTTGTTTATTTATTATTGATCTGTTTTAATATTGGACCTGAAAATCTTCACTTGAGCTGTCTAACGAGTTTAACAGTTTATTAATAAAGTACTTTTCAGTATTAAACTCCACTGAAAAGAAGAAGCAAACGTAAAAGCAGAGAACAGGTACATTAAAAATGCATAAAATATAAATTTTATAATAGAGGTATTGAAATTTAGAAAACGTCAACATTTGACGTTTCCAGTATTTTACCAAACCGTTCCGTATCAAACCGATATTTTTCAGGAACCGCTCTTTACCGTAGTTTATCAGGGTGCATTCTATTTTTTTTTTTTAAATTCAGGCCATTCTATTTAAAAAAAAAATAAAAAAAAACGATTTTTTTTATTTTAATCAGTTTTTTTATTTAAATCGGATTTTTTTATTTTAATGAATTTTCTATCTTAAGTCCTATCCTAAATGGCTAAATCTTCTTAACTCTGCCCGATATCGATAATATTAACATTTCTACTGCGCGTGTCTTGTTTCCACATCGGTCATCGATATATTTTATTCTGTAAAGTTTGTCGATGCTCCTGTTTCCGCAAAAAATCGTCAGCTTAAATCAAAGGATTTTTTTTATGGAAATAGTCATGACTGTCTTAAGTCGAGAATAAAATTGGTACCATCTAATGTTCAAAGTGCAAAGTACTTATTGCAGAACAAAATGTCGGTAAAAATTTGGGGAATGAACTAGAAGATAAATTAGGGAAAGGCAGTAGTTAGCTTGATCAACATTCAGCTGTTTCAAAAAAAAATATAAAAGAGCCTTGACACCAGCATATGTTTTGACATTGATTATAGTTTTCGGAAATAAAAATATAACCTGACATCAGAAGAAACTAGTTCTGCACTAGAGTTTGCGAATGAAATGGATTCGAATACCGGATTTCTGACACTTCACAATTTCAAAATAAATCTCTGCCATTTAGAAAAATGAATTCACAGGAAATAACTTTAAAAATCGGTCCAACATTTTAGTAGACGAATAGATATTAAGTAGGTTTATGTGTTATCTGTTATATCTTTTAAATTATTTTTCGATTAGTATTTAAACCGAGATTTAAACGTTACAACAGCAAGTGTAACTTTGTATTTGATGAATAAATACAGGGTGATTCCTGTAAGTCGGTTATGCTTTCGGGGAATGATGGGCGACGTCGAAATATTAATTTTGATATAGCACACTATGGGTCGGAAATGCCTCTTACGCAAGATACAGGGCACTGTTCGGTTTTTATATGATTCAAAATAAAAAATATATAAATTGTAAAATTAGTAATTTTTTAATGGCTATAATGCGTTCTTTCTAAATCATCGAACAACTAAATAATTTCCATAGATCCAGTGACGTACCGTGACTTTGAATTTTGAGACCAAAAACTGAAACAATAATTTGTCAAAAAAATCATATTACAGCTATATGTTTTATTTTGTATGAAAATGTTAACTAATAAGTTAGAATAATTATATTTCTTCCCTAACTAAGTGGTTTTATCGCTAAATTTATCTAAAGCTAAGTACAACACAAATCTTAAATACGTGACTATTATAACAACAAATACATCGTAAAAGACTATTTTTGTAGCATTCTGAACGAGGATTCAAGTTAAACTTTTTAGAAAATAATTTAAAGGAAAAATGGAACCTGCTTGCAGATGCTTGTTCCGAGTAAAATCCTAGAGCTCTATGATTTGCTTTTATAAACTCTGGCACATGATGCAGAATTGCATGAATCTTTGGAGTTATCTTAATACCTAAGTTGAGTATTTCCAATCTAAATTGTTCGATGTCATGTTCAAAATGTTTGTTTAGTGCTTGACCACAACAACTCAAAACTACTTGACTGAATGCAGAAAACACTGCAATATATTTATTCCTAAAAAAAAGATGTTTAGGTTTTTGCTTCTAAAATCTTTGAATAGGATTCTTTACCGGGCGATATCGTCTTCAAAATATCCACTTTCTTTAAAAGTTATCTGGCGTTATTTCCGTTACATTTTCCATAATGATCTAGTTTCAATCCCGTTTTTTATCCATTCTGTTGCAACATTGGTATTCTCCAATTCAAGACAATCAAATAGTTTTTGAACCACACCTAACAAAAGGTGAAGCTCAGGAGGGGGAATATACTTTAAGACAGGTGTTTCTTCGTCGCCAATGATTAAAGGTATGTTTATACAGTTTTCTAAAAAACAATTGCCCTTTTTTATATGGTTCATTGAACAACAGTTTAAAAAATACAAAAAAAAATATTTCAAACAAAAACGCTTACTAAAATCTTTGGCTTTTGTTATATTTCCTCCAGATTGTTGCCATAAATTTGTATTTTCTGTAATACTTTTATATTTATATTTTATATTATATAGTTCTGAATGATCCTTTAATTTCCATTTCCTTTACATTTACATCACACCATGGGCAAGTGTGAGTGGATGAATTTGACTGGAGACCAAGGAGAATCATAATATCTAGATCTAACGTCTCAAAGAGGCTTTTAATGGCTTTTAATGTTAGCATAAGATTCAGACAACTTTGGTCCTAAGCCAATTATGAATAGTTTATTAATTCCAGCACTTTTATATTTCTTGAAATATTCAGGATCATTTTCAGGGAGCACATTCAGACAAACTTTAAGTGATCCACCACCACTATCAATGCCAATTTTTAGATGAAAATCTTCAGGTAATTCTCTAATTTCCAAAATATATGATAGAAGACCAGATAAATCTGAGCAGTATACAAAAATTAATATTAACTGAATTAACATTTTTCCTTTAAATTATTTTATAAAATGTTTAACTTGAATTCTAGTTCAGAATGCTACCAAAATAGTCTTTTACAATGTATTTGTTGTTATAATAGTCCACGTATTTAAGATTTGTGTTGTACTTAGCTTTAGATAAATTTAGCGATAAAACCACTTAGTTAGGGAAGAAATATAATTATTCTAACTTATTAGTTAACATTTTCATACAAAATAAAACATATAGCTGTAATATGATTTTTTTGACAAATTATTGTTTCAGTTTTTGGTCTCAAAATTCAAAGTCACGGTACGTCACTGGATCTATGGAAATTATTTAGTTGTTCGATGATTTTGAAAGAACGCATTATATGGCCATTAAAAAATTACTAATTTTACAATTTATATATTTTTTATTTTGAATCATATAAAAACCGAACAGTGAGGGTGTTAAAGTTTTTGAAAAATTAAAGATATTCTTTAATAGTTTTTTAACAGTTGAAGGTATCGTTATAAAATTTTAGTATAGGAGTCTACCTAACAGAGACACTTTAAATGTAAAGAGTAGAGGTTTTAGTTTCAACCAGTGGCGTAGCTGTGATACGCATCGGGTAATATTTTCAAAAAAAAAATAGTACGTCACTGAGTTTTATTTACTCGGTTTATTTCCAAGAAAAATGTCTCTTGCAACTTTCTCCTATCTAACACCATTTTGTCAAAATTTATAAATAAATATTTTTTTTTAATGAGAACCTTAAATATGCGAATTATTATAACTACCTTAAAACTAAGAATTTTATTATTAGCAATAAAAAAAAATTCTAGTTTAAATTTATAATTTTTTAAAAATTTATTTAGAGCTAATAGTAAAAAGTACCAAAGTTACCCAAGATGAAGGGAGCTAACGATGCACTTTTTGAGCTAACGATGCACGTTTCTGCCCTCTAGTTATAATAATTCGCTGTATTTAAGATTCTCATTAAAATTTTATTTATTTTTAAATTGTGACAAAATGGTGTTAGATAGGAGAAAGTTGCAAGAGACATTTTTTCTTGGAAATAAACCGAGTAAATAAAAAAACTCCGAAACTTTTATTTTTATCAGTGGCGTACTATTTTTTTTTGGAAAAATTACCCGATGCGTATCACATCTACGCCACTGGTTGAAACTAAAACCTCTTCTTTTTACATTTAAAGTGTCTCTATTAGATAGAATCCTATAATGAAAATTTATAACGATACCTTCAACTGTTAAAAAACGATTAAAGAATATCTTTAATTTTTCTAAAACTTAAACACCCTGTATCTTGCGTAAGAGGCATTTCCGACCCATAGTGTGCTATATCAACATTAATATTTCGACGTCCCCTATCATTCCCCGAAAGCATGACCGACTTACAGGAATCACTCTGTATAGGGTATATTTATTATAAGAATACTTTTTTATAGCTTTATAGAAAAAGTTTCTGTAACTTTTACAGTTATTTTTCGATTTATCATAAGTTTATAAACAAGTTGATGTTTTTGATTTAAATCCATGATTAAAATAAAAAAAAAAACGTTAATTGCACCCTGATAACAATAATAAAGCATATTGAATATTTTTAAATAAATCCAAAGCATCGATGCTCAAAATACAAATTTCGAAGCATCTCTTGTGTGATTAGGGATGGGGGGATGGGGTCGAGATAAATATTACGACATCTCACAAAGGGTGAGGGGGGGGATAGCTTCAAAAACTCTTCACGTAATTAATGGACGCTCCTTTGCTGTTTGTTGAGTTATCCGGTTTCTTATTATATTAATTTTTTCTATCTAGATGGGTACGAGAATTTTTAAACGAAGAAAACAACGGTTTGGACGTACTAATTGACTATCTCAGTTTTCGTCTGGGAATGATGAGGCACGAACAGAGAATTGCCGATTCCCGATCAACGTCGGAAGAAAAGTTAGGCTCCACTACTGGGACTACGTTTAGTTCAACCGCTTTCGAGAAAAGTTTAGACAAAAGTTTTGATAGGTAAGACGTCTTCATAATACCGGGTATTTCACAAAATTGGCTCACCCTTATATCTTTTTTTTTTCAAAATAGCGATAGTTGTTATGTATCAACACTCAGATCAGTAAGTATATGATATAAATCAAGATTGATTGGCGTATTAAATCATTTTCGGTCAGTTCCTGTATCACCGGAAATGACTACAACTTTTGATTTTTAAATGGTACCCTCATCATTTTTTTTTGCTTTATTTGATAGAAAACGACTTTCTGAATCGAATTATATCCCATCCATATGAGATGTAAGTAGTTGACATCAACTTTTGACATTTTCGCTTAAAAAAATATATAATTTAAATTTCAATCTAGAGTGTCATAGCTGTGTTCATAACGAAAATTTGACTCGAAATGGCAAGTATGTGGTACCAAACTATTCTTAAAAAAATACTGTTTCCAAATATGCTAATGACCCATCCTCGTTCCATCTAAATATTTGAAAAAATGAGTTTTGATCAAAAATACGACTGGGGCGTCTTTTAAATGGATAGGAAAAGTCACGATAAATATCAGACGATCAGATATATTTTTCCAAGGCTTCTTAATTAAAAATTAGTTTTTTTAAGATACCCGTGTCACTCTAGATTAAAAAAAATCATATTTTTAAGCGAAGATGACAAAAGTTGACAAATGATATGTCATTCTATTCACAATCTCATTTTCTGTTGATGTCAAAAGATACGACATGAGCATCTTTTAACTAGCTAGGAAAAGTCATGAAAAAACAATAGACGATCAAATAATATATATATTTTTCTAAGGCTTCTTGCTTAAAATTTAATGATTTTAAGATAGCCATGTCACTCTAGATTGAAAAATAAAATACAATTTTTTTAAGCGAAGATGTCAAAAGTTGACATATGATATGCCATTCTATTCAGAATGTCATTTTCTATTAAATAAAGTAAAAAAATACCTAGGATAACATTTAAAAATCAAAAAATGTAATAATTTCCGGTGAAATAGGAGGTGACCAGAACTAACTGAATACGTCAATCAATCCTGATTTATGTCATATAAAGAAATAAAAAATGTATAGGTGTGAGCCACTTTTGAAACCCACCCGGTAGAGACTGTTCGGCTAGAGAATAGGCAGGTGTGTTTGTCACTTTAATTCACTGATAAATTTTTCTTTTTGTCATTTTTTGAATGCTATTTGTCAAAATCCGAAGATTTTGACAAATACACTAATTCTTTGGAGAGACACCATACCGTGTAGTGCATCGGAACACGGGACACAGGAAATCACATGTAAATTTTGAAAGCATCAAATATTATCTCCCAAGATCATTTTATGCAAAAGTTGTATTAGACTTTTTTAAGAGGCGTTAAAGTTGTACTTTTGTGTAGAATTTCGTTTCGTTTGAAATAGTAATTTAAAAGTTATTTACAAAAATCTACCTTCAATTTAGTAAAATTTATAATACTACTCAGAGAAAGCTACAATTAAAATACCAGCAAAAATGTGATTGTGTCATTGTCAAATTCGATGTCACATTTTGTTTACAAAAAATTGAAGGTATCAAATAGTCTAAGATCTGGTCTAAGAGCTAGCAACGTTGTCGAGAAAGTATTTTAAGACGCAGAAAAAAAATCGTGGGTGTTCGGGAAGGCTTGAAAGGAAACAATGTTTTTGTGACGTTTTGCGACTTTATTGTCGCTTCTTCAGGCACCAAAACATATATTAATCCACATTATGCCTACAAACATTGATGGCGATTCCAACCGCCAACACTAAGACACATACAGACGAATTGAACAGAAACTTAACGGGTACTCTTTGGCCCGATATAAACCGATGCTCGGTTTGTGTCGTACTAGAGTACTAGTCGAACTAGAGTTTGTGTCGTACTAGAGTAACATTGCAAAAACATTGTTTCCTTTCAAGCCTTCCCAAACACCCACGATTTTTTTTCTGCATATTAATTCCCGGAAACTAACAATATTCATAATAGTATTTTAAGACGTCTGGCTCTTTGATATATTTTTTACTATGCTCCCTGGAACAGCATGCGGCCCATGGGTTTTAGAAAAAGCATGTACATGCAAGCGAATGGGACACCTGCACTATGGCATGTGGTCAATGCAATGGCATTACATGTATGAACCCAACAAGTGTGGAAGTGAATGAGGACTATCCTTAAGATAAGTTATCCTATTTTTGAGCTAAGGTTTTTCTTATTTTGTTATTAAACGTGTAAATTCTTCAATATACCTATTTCATTTGAAATTATTTGTAAAACTGCAATTTTTCTTATTCAATGTTTTTAAAATGTAAAAAACGCACATTTAAAAAAATTATCTCCGCCACTGGTAACTTATCTTTATTAAAAGGATCGTTTTTATAGGAACTTGTATCCTAATAATTTTTTGGTCTCGAGATTTATCTCAAAAATGCTTTCATTTGAAGTTAAACACAGAATGGTGGGGTTATTAAAACCAGTCTTCCTAAATTAACGAATTCGCACCTGCACCACTGAAATTCTAAAAATTTTGGTTCTTTACCTATGTGGTAGGAAATTTTCTTCTCTTCGATTTTTTACTCTTGACTTTTTTTCTTAAAATTCGTAGTTTTAGAGTTATTGAAGAAAAAGTAAAAAAGGGCCATTTTTCCCCTTGTAGGGGTGGTTTTGGGTTGACGGGCTCAACGGTCTATCGCTGGGGTTTCAGGATGTTTAAAGATCTACAAAATGAAGCTCCATGCAAAATTGCAGCTTGTCTCTAATTTGTTGAAGGTCACCCATGTAAAACGATGTATCGGCCCTGAGCTAAGTACAGAGTGTCTTAAAACTGAATATTTTAGATTTAAAGAAATATGTCTATTTTTAAATAGGCGGTCCATCTCAAACTAATTCTTTTGTAGATGATCATTCCAATTCAGAAAAAAAAACACCAAAATTAACTACCATAGATAAAGTTTAGATTGGAAAGTGCCCATAAGGGCAATGGAAACACTATTTGGCGCTATTCTTGCAACGGTCGCGACCCAAAGCTTTTGAAAATTTCGGAGCGGTTCGGCTTTTTCCGGAATTATATCGCCAAATATTATTCAAATATATTATTATTTTCTTTTAATTTTATAAATAAAATACAGTGTGTTGCATACAAGAAACTTTATTTTATACAAGATCAAATAGGAAATACCTAGAAACATTGGAAACCGACGTTATTTCGCGATCCACGATGGTTCTTGTAGTTCACAGCACATCTTTT
Organism: Sitophilus oryzae; assembly: GCF_002938485.1. Taxonomy (NCBI): domain Eukaryota; kingdom Metazoa; phylum Arthropoda; class Insecta; order Coleoptera; family Curculionidae; genus Sitophilus; species Sitophilus oryzae. The sequence continues at coordinate 228,887 of NW_022146189.1, read as the reverse complement.
TAAGTTTTTAATGCCACTTTTTCACAATTATCACGGGTTTGAGTAAGTAATACTTAAATTAAACTCACAAGATAGCAATAATTACTTTGAAAATGGACTCTTTAAACACTTTTTGAATTTTTTTCAATGAGAGCGGTTTAGATTTTGAAAGATTTTATAATTTTTGAAGATTCTGACTTTGATAAGAGATATGGACATTGGACATGTATTATAAATTTTTAGTAATTTGAAGGTAGATTTTTGCAAATAACTTTTAGATGGCTATTGCAAGTAAACGAAATTCTAGACGGCAGTACACCCATAGTAGAAGGAAAAGAGTAGTAGCACTCTCCCAAATATTTTCTGCTAGTTTTTACAATCTGTCGAATATCGGCAGATTGCAAAGCAGATTTCAGTTAAGTTCCGTCCGTCGACCTGCGAGGTTCGAGCGTTGCGTCCCAGCACAGCTACGGATTGACAAAAAATGAATACCTTACTGTGTGCTGCTTTTGGTTGTAGTAATAATTCCAAAAATTGTGCTTTGAGTTTTTTTTGAGGGTCATTTCTGATCATGTTTGTGTTCAGGTTAAGTTTCTCATGACTGATTACTACTTAATAATTTCATATTATTTTCATTTAAACCTCAATTTTTTGCCTTGCTTGCTGTTTAACGAACTGTACCATCATTGAACAAAAATTTGTTAGTACCGAAAGTACCGAAAAAAAAACTGGAAATCCCGGTTCCTTAGAGGCATGGTACCGAAATTACCGGTTTCAAAAAGCAGCTCCGGTTCCGGAAACGCTATAGCGTAGCATAACCAGCAATCGCCCTATACAGGGTGAGTTTTAAATAAGTGCAACTTTTTTTAGGAGTAGTATATTTTGACCCTAGAAATATATGAGGATTTTTCTGCGCAATTTTTTTTTTTGAAGAAAATCTGGAATTTTTTGTTCTGGTTATAAAAACATAATTTCTTGATATTATGGTAACTAGTTCAGAACCGGAAATTATTACCCCTGGTTCTTTTCTGGTACCTTTCTGGGACTCGGTAACAATAACTAAAATATTCTTTTATTACGTTAGAAAGTAGTGATGCTATTTCTCATTGTTCTTGCTTCTTTTCTCTTTTGAAATTTCTGTAATGTTTATTAGCAATTATTGAAGTTTAAATATGTTATTTTATTATTTAGTACAATGTGCTGGTTCAATGTATTAGTTATCCAATGAAAATCACAAAATCCTTGACAGTGATAGATGTGTCTGTGATTTTAATTTCAAAGTAGTTTATTTTTTTTATTTTACAAAGAAATAAGTTGGTATAATTGGAACGCATAATTGATATTTAAATTTTGAGTGACAAGTGATTACTTCAAAATATTGAAAAAAAAAACTGTATGAAACTGAAAAAATCTAATCTTGGTTAATTAACTTTAATCTTAATTTTTTCTGCAGTACTAAAATATATTATTTACCTACCATGTGATGTTATTTTACAGATACTCCAGTTTTTAGTACCATGTACGAGATGGTATACAACCTTATTTGTGGCTAATACAACTCTCTGACCATAGTCTCTGGCAAACTGTGTCTCTGGCGGTCTCTGTGCACTGAATATTAACTGTAAACTATGGTCTGGGTAAACACTTAATTTTAAAAAACACGAAATACAAGTAACAACACAATCCAAAATGCAAAATGCAAAATATTTATCATTTCTATTTGACATAATTTAAAACAAAAGACCTATAATTTGGCAAGAGTTTGACAACTCTCAAAAATCTTAAGTCGAGTTCATACGCATAAGCGTCCGTTTGTTGTTCACCGTTGCGTTAAACCAATAATATTTAGCCTAGTGGATCTATTATTTTTGAAATAAACCAATAAACTGGTTAAAACAACAAGACGACTCATGACGTATTTGTTTATAAACCCATCTTTGAAAGCAACTTTAAAAAATATTAGAAACTTTTTAGTAGAAATAAATGGATTGGTATGGAAGTATCCGTTTTTCCCGTCATCGTCTGTCGAAATCTTACCTGAGAAAAAAAAACAGAGTATAATCAATATATTACTACAAAACAAACAAATTAATGTTAAAATTAAACTTGTTTTAAATTAAAAAAAAATAGTAGTTTCCTTATACTATGGTACAACTTTAACGCCTCTTCAAAAAAGTCTATTACAATTTTTGTAGAAAATCAACTGGGGAGATAATATTTACCTCTTTCAAATTCAGGCGGGAGTTTCCCAGGTTCGTCCTCCAGTTAAAATATAAATTTATTTTGTTTGTTTTAGAAACAAATGGTTACATAAGAATGCCGTTGATAGAGTTACATAGTCCGAGTTGAAAGTGACGATCCAAACATGTAGCGAAATTGAATATGGGAGAATCGAAAGACGATATTCACGTTTGTATCATGTGTCTCGAGGGCAATAATGAATAATAAAGTAAGCTTTTGGGTCTCGTTATTATATAAGAATTTTTACGTAATCGACAAGCATCTTTATTACTACTACATTATTTTCTTTATACGGAACTTCAATAATTTCAGATTACAAGGTGGCGCCTCTCATACGCTGCGGAAGCTTCAGGAAATCGGTAGTTTATATCAAATGAAATTTTGGCAGCATATGTAGGTTAACTGAAAGCATTTTATAAAAATATAGTAGAATTATACAGGGAAGTCCCCAAATAAAGTTTCACATCAAAGTTGTGTTTTTTCAATGAATGACCTTTATGAATGATTGGATTCTAGAAAAAAATAAAGGCGAGTTTTATTAAAGAAGAGTACCTAAAATCTAAGGATTTTGACATATTTGAAAATGAAGAGTAAATTTTTAAATTTCGATAATAGCCACCAAATTTTAGTTGACCTGGTATAGCCTGAGTATTTAATTCAGTAACCATTGTATGTTAAACCAAATTAAAATTTGACCCGAAAAGTTATACAGGGTGGAACAAAATTAATATGGAACATTAGTCACTTTTAAAAGCAAGTTACTCCTTTATTTTAAATGGAACACCCAGTATATTTTTCCGGTGTTCAATGGGGAATTTATATATCTTCAAAATATTATTAAGGTTGCCTATCTTGCAGACAAAGATTTTCCTAGATATTTTAATTTTTATGATTTTGCGTCAGTAGATCTTTATTATTTGAAAAAATCTAGGGTGGCTGTGTGATATGCCTTGTGTTAATTTAACAAAAATTAAAGATTGTAGAGTAAAATACGCAACGGTAGTAAAAAGATACCTGTTTAAAACATATTTTAAGTATTACAGAATTAAAACTAGATATAAACCCTATAATTATGTGACAAAAATTAAGCTAGATGAAATCAAATGCTCAAAATGCTTTCTTTCCTGTTAACTGCATAAAATGATTATCTTTTCAAAAGGATCTTTTTATTTTAAAGGGCATATGTGCAATTACATTTTAGTCATATACACTCAGATGCATAAAAAACGCAACAGAGAAATTTTTGGTCAAATTTAAAGTGTTATATTTTTGTTACTTTTAGCCCTGTTTTGATGAATTTTTTAGCAAGCTGTTGTATATAATTATATCAACTTTAATTCTTTAAACCTGCTTTTAAACACCCTGTGCAATAATTCTCGTAAATTTTCCTAAATATATTTTACGGTCAAACCATGAGTCCAGAAATATTTGTTTCTTGATTCATGCCACAAATGCTTTGGTTAATTTTTAAAACAAAAATCACGATCAATTTGCAATTTTCAATTATCATTACTTTGATCTAATTTTTTAATATGACGGGATGGTTTTGGTGACTAGTTGTCAACGTCATATTGGTGCTGCATTAGAAACTCTATACTAAATTCTTAAAAAGTCTAAAAACTAAAGATACAGTCCGGGTTTTAATAATCATTATATCCATATAACAATTCAAGGATATTAAAGAAAATCTAGAAAATTCCAAGGACAAACTAACAGAAAACAAAAATTGTAAAAATACTCTAATATTTTGTATTACTTTTGGTTAACTGCCTCAGGCGTCCTGTTCATACGTCATTGATGTACTATATTGTTTATGTTTTCCAATTCTTTTTGGGTAAAACCAAGTGAAGTTGGGATGAACAGAAGCTAGTAATGCTCATGACCCCAACCCTTTTGCCAAGCATTTCCCAAACGTCGAACATGATGTGGCAGTTCATAGTAGTGTATAGTTCACAATAATCACCAAAGCTGCCTTTGTCATATTCAAAAATAACTTCAAAAAAGAAATGATAATAGAAAAAATTGGAAATTATAAAGTCTATTTCGCTCTTAAAATTAACCAAAGTATGTATTGACATGATCCAAAGTAAAATGCTCAGGGAGACATGGTTCTGACCGTAAAATTATAGTTTAGGAAAATTGATTAATATGAAATTATTGCACAGGGTGTTTTAAAGTTAGGGTAAAAAAACAACCCCTCGAGTAACCCTGTATAATATGCCAAATACTAAAGTTTATAAAAAAACTGAGTACAAGAATTAAAGTTGATATAGTTAGATACAGCTTGCTAAAAAATTCATAAAAATGGGGCTAAAAATATCAAAAATATAACACTTTAAATTTGACCAATATTTTCTCCGTTGCGTTTTTTTTGCATCTGAGTGTACTTCTCTTATAAAATATATCTTCTTCTTCTTATAAAATATATCTTCTTGTCTTATAAAACTCACCTTTATTTTTCTCCCAGAATCCGAAAATCAATTAATATATAGGGTGTTCCATTACAAAAAACACAACTTTGATGTGTAACTTTATTTGGGGACACCCTGTATAATTCTATATATTTTTATAAAGTGCTCTGAATTAACCTACATATGCTCACAAAATGTCATTTCAATACAAACTGTCGTTCTCCTTGGAGCCTCCGCGACGTATGAGAGGTGCCACCCTGAACAGTATGTTCCCGGATTGTCTTTACAAGAGGAAAAACTTTTTTATTATTAGCTTTTGAGAAAAATACATTCTTCACAAACATTTTTGCTTGTCGAAAATGGTTAATTCCGTTTTAGACAAAAATAAAAAAAAATATATCAAAATATACGAAGTTTCAAAAATCAAAACGCGTTTCTATGGCTATATCATTTTAAGGTTTTGATTTATTGATAGATGACTCTTATTAATTTTGATTAACGTCAATATTCTGATATGTTAAAAAAGCATACAAAATTTATAATAACCTTTTTCGTAGCATTGAAGTAAATTAATTAAAAAATTGGTCAAGTGCGAGTCAAACTCGCGCACGAAGGGTTCCGTACCATTCATTATCTATACAACATTAGACACTATATTATACTTGTATTCATTTAAAACTTCCCAATATGGCGGACTTCAGTATGGGAGGCTTAAAAACGAAAATCTCTAGACTGAATCGATCAGTTCAAATCGTTCAAATTGATAATCTGTGGTGGTAAATTCACTAGAATCCTGGACACTTAGCTGACATTGATATTTGCCCTTTTTCTAAATATTTTCATTATTTTTGAGTTTTATTCAAATTTACTTGATTTTGTTCTTTTATTTTAACCTGCAGCCTGCAGTAATAATTGAAGAGTATAGTTATAAATAATCTTTCACCGATCAAGAACTGAGGGAATAGGCTGGAAGAAATTCAAATGTGTAAAACGCTTTAAAAACGTATTAGAAAACATTGACTCGTCCACAAATTCGTGAAAATAAATTAGTCCAGATGTTTGTAAAAAGGTTCTTAATTATTTTGAGAAGTTCTGTCGTATCAGTAATTTTCAGGTTTGTAATATGTATATGATAGTCAAATAGATTAAAAACTTATATTTCAGGAAACAGGGCATTTACAGATTGTTGTAAATCAATTTAAAATATAAAGAAGGTTTAAACAGGTTTAAAAAGTTGAGTTAGTAGAGAAGACCTAAATAAGGTAATGTTGGTAATAGACCACAAAGATCAAATAAATTTGAAATATATTATAAATAATAATTGTAAGTAGTTTTTATGAATCTGTTTGATATCTATTGCATTGTTTTTATATTTCTTGAAATATATATATTTTTTTTACTTTACAGGATACACAAAGCAATAATAAAAAATACAGTTACTCTCACTAAAAAGCACTTAAGGTATTAGAGATGTATTTAGAATATCAAACACCAAACCAAACTAAAATTATGTTTTATTTTACTGGTATTCTCCTCACATTTGAAAGGAAATTCATATAAATGGGGCAGGACATGGTATACAACTCTATATTAATAATTCTTTTTTATCCTTATACTTGTTAGTTGACACATTACTTTACTAGGTATAAAATTTAGTACTGATTCCAAACCTATAGTTGTGGTTGTGACATATTCTGATGTGTCTGGCAATTTAAAATAAATTAATATTTAAACAAACATTTCTTGGCTTTCTTGACAGGAGTGTGTGAACACAAATTTAATAAAGGTATAATGTGGATATTCTGATTATTACAGTTTGCATGGATGTTTTGTATGTTGTTATTTTAATAAAGTATATTTAATGAGTTTTGAGTATTTTTCCCTCAGAGGATTGTAGGTTCTAATCTTTTATATATAAATTTCTTTTCATAAATTATATCTTACAAAATTTATTACCTTATAACTTTTTGCTAAAGACTTTGTAGAAGTTGATACAGTTTAACAGTATATAAAAAGAACTATTTAAATAAGATGTTTGAAAATATATAGCTGTTTTGCACAATATCAATTCAATTTGTGATTAACTGTACTGGAAATAAAACAAATTAAGAGAAATGGGGTGATCTATCAACTATAACATGAAAAAGCATCATCCTATTTCCAAGTCTTATTAATTTCACTTATTAAACAACTATACTATTCAATAATCTTGATAATTTAGGAACTCTCAGATATCGCCAAAACACGAAAAACAACAAAAATTCACTTCCTATAGTTCTTACGTTCCTTTAACTGAAATAAAAGAAACAGGGGAGTTAATATTCTCACTGAGGAAGTTTATAAAATACCTTTAAAATCTCTTCGATCTGCGGTAAATACCTTATCCTTATTAAATAATTTCAATAATCTATGTTTTTATTTATGATTACCACCTTAATAACCTAACTTTAACGTCAACTTGACAATCCTGAAAATGTTATTTTTAACCAAAGACTAAACTTCTGAATTCGCTAACGCCAACCAACTTATTTTTCATTAAAAAAAATTACCAAATTCCGTAACTAGTCGGCCATATTGAGGAACTTTAAAAGAATTGTACTTTATATTATACCTCCTTTTTTTTTTTCCGATTTAGCTTTCGAAATTTTGAATGCGCGTATAAGTAATTAAAAAAAATGAAGATACGCATTACTAAAATTCAGCTAATCAATAATAAATGTGTAAAAGTAAAAATAAATATAAAAATTAAAAAAACGATTAAAAGTCGCCTGGCTAGGATTCGAACCCGCCTTACTACGGCTCCAACGTCATAGCAGCGTAAAGTCCTAACGCTTTAACCACACGCGGCCACCAGGACTTGAAAGATTTTATGTAAAATTCTTACTTAAAAGCAATGTTTAGTGAAAGAGTTTTTTATTTATAAACTTTATTTAATTTGTTTTAGTATTGTTCTTCTAAAAAGCACAAAAGTTATTTAGTTTAATGCTTCGAAAGGGAAAAATTATAAATTTTGTGCTTCTTTAACATGTTAAAACAGCAAAAAATATGACGTTAATCAAAATTAATAATAACCACCTATGAAAGAATGAAAATGAATTGGAATATTTGAAAAAAAAACAACTATATTTTTTTATTTTTCTCAAAAACTTAAGCTTCAATTTTCAGATTAATAGATTCCATTAATTTTCTTTTCAGTATGGCTTTAATATGGTAATACAACATAGAGAAGCTATAAATAGCATATCACTTAGTTTAATTCACAAAAGTCTTCGAACAAAAGCCTTAGTATTAGAATTGTTAGCTGCGATCTGTCTGGTCAAGGGTGGACATGAAATTATACTTTCAGCATTTGATAATTTTAAAGAAGTATGTCATGAGGTACACAGGTTTCAAACGCTTATGGACTATTTTTTAAATTTCGAAGCATTTCATATAGAATTTATGGTAAGTTAGTTACACAAATATATTATTTTTCATATTGGGGTTTAGTAAACGACTACATTTTTTTGTAGGTGGCCTGTATGCAATTTGTAAATATAATAGTTCATTCTGTCGAAGATATGAACTTTAGGGTGCATTTGCAGTATGAATTTACTGCTTTAGGATTAGACAATTACCTAGAGAAATTAAGGTTTACAGAGAGTGAAGAACTGCAGGTTCAGATATCTGCTTATCTGGATAACGTATTCGATGTGGCGGCATTAATGGAAGATAGTGAAACCAAAACAGCAGCTTTAGAGAAAGTTGGTGAACTAGAGGATGAAGTAGCGCAGGTAATATGATTTTGTAATATGTATGTTTGGATAAATATTTCATAGTTAGGTACTTATTTTTTTTAAAGAATATAGTCTTGTAGAATATATGGGAGGGGGTTAATCACCGTGACCACAATTGAGCCGTTGAAAACCAGAGTGGTCTGAGTCAATTTTTTTGGATTTTCTAATTTCAATATATTACGATTCCTGGTGTAGTTTTCTATCTACTCATGAGGTTTGAAAAATGTTAGTCTATAAAAACTTTCATATATCTCACACAAAATTGTAACCGTAAAAACGCATATACACGTAAATACACACAGAAACATCATTTTGTTAGTATATTTCTTACGGCGCGGCGTAGTGTGATTAAGAGAACTAATTTTGCTTCAAGAAGTTGATTGGATAAGGCAGTTATTCGTCAAAAATTAATTTTTCGTAATAGTGATAATGAAACGTTTTGCCCCGAAAAGTGTCTTCGAACAAATACAACTCAAAAGACAATGGTTATATTTTAAAATATCTGCCCCATACAAAATTTATATAGAATTTCTATTCAGATATTGAGCATACATTCAACTGGTAAATAAGGCAGAGGCAAACTAAAAACATTCAATTACCTTGATGCATTTTGGTTGCCTGTAATTGAGAAAAAGTAAAATATCTAAAAACTATACCATAAAACTTGCCATAAGAAGAGCTTAAATAGGGTGTTTTTCATAATTATTCTGATACTGTCAGATATATTTCTTAACTTGTTAAACCGTTATATCTTGTTAACTTATTACTCTATTTGTAAGACATAGATAAAGTTAAAAAAATATATACATGGTGTTTCAAAACAAATGCGAAAAACTTCAGGGGGTGATTCCTTGTTCAAAATAAAGGGTAGTTTGCTTCATAAACGTTGGGTCAAAAGTCAACCATTAGGGAGATATTAGGAAGCCAAAGATGCGGAAAAATAATGTTTTTATTTTTTATCTTGAAACGAAAAAGAGATAGACTAATAAAATTTCCTATGGAAGCATTACTGTTATGGTTTGGTAATTTTTCAATTTTTAAAATGAGGGAGGGGGGTTGAAATAAACTACCCCATCATTCTTGTTAACGAAATTTTTAAAGAAAAAATCTTATCAAATACATGCAAAAATTAATTTGGATAGTTTAGTTTGTTTAGAAACTTTTTTTATCTTTGTATTTTTTGATAAACTCACCGATTTGAAATTAAAATAAAGTATTACATGTCAGGACAAAAACATCTTCTGATAAAGAATCTAGTGGGCTGCTGTAATTTTTTAGGAAAAAATCTAGTCGGCCGCTCTACTTTTAAGATGTTCCTAATATTATTTTATTTGACATTACTCTACTGCAATACGTTATTATCTAGATGATTATTATTATCGTTATTATCACTAGATTCTTAATCTAAAATGTTTTTTATCCTGACATGCTTTACAGTTTATTTTTTAATTTCCAATCGGTGAGTTTTATTAAAAACATAAAAGGTAAAAAGTTTCTAAACAAACTAAACTATCCAAATTAAAGCATTTGTATGTGTTTGATAAGATTTTTCATTAAATTTCGTTAACAAGAATGAGGCTTCAACCCCTCCACTCATTTTAAAAAAAGTAAAAAATAATTCGAAAGTGTGTTTTCATAACAGTAATGTTTCCATAAAATTCTCATTAGTCTATCTCTTTGTTTTCAAGATAAAAAATAAAAACATTATTTTTCCGCCATCTTTGTACCGCGATATCTCCCTAATTGTTGACTTTTGACCCAACGTTTATAAAGCAAACTACCCTTTATTTTGAACAAGGAATCACCCCCTAAAGTTTTTCGCATTTGTTTTGAAACACCCTGTATATATCTTTTATTTAGATGAAGACATATTTTAGATTATGCACTAATAGTCTCAATCAATTGAAAGCCAGAATGGTCCAAATCAAAAAATTAAAAAATACAAAATAAATTGACAAAAAATATCATCTACTTTTATGCGAAAATTTAAGTTGGTCCCATTTTGTTACAATACCAAAGTTACAATGATAATATCTTACGTGAGTATTTTACAGTAAACCGTTAAATTTGAAGCCCCATTACATTTTTTGAGTTAGACCACTCTGGTTTTCAACGGCTCTATTGTGTTCCCTTTAGTTATAACTCATCATACAATCTCAGGGCTTTGACATGTGCCAGTATCTGAGACCGTTTTACAGAGGATAGTTCTCCATCTCCGATATCAGTTGTACCAAAAGTTCATGGCACGAATGGTTGTCGTCTCGGTGCACTCAGTGATGAACCATTTTGGTGTTTATCCATTTTTCCCACAGAATATGCATTCGTCGCTATTATAATTGTTAAGCAGTTGGGGTGTTAGCTCCAGCAAAATAAAACACTACCTGCCACAATGCACCAAAACACTTTCAGTTTCGGTAACCATCTTATCAACAGCAGATGATTAAAACTAAATCATCTGCTGATTATGCTAACATGGTTAATGCAGTTCTTTGATTTTTCTGGGTCTTATATTCTTCATTTTTAATTTCTACGAGTGTTTTGTTGGAGGGTTTCTATTCCAGTTGGTTGGTTTCCTCCTAGGAAGCAGAAGGGGTCTGGTCCCAGTTAGTGGAGTGTTCATTCCTTTTCTAGCTAGAATATTTGCTTTTTCATTGCCTTCTATCTCTTGAAGGGTCGGCACCCAGATTAGAAGGATTTATTATGTTGGCCTAATTTGTTCAGCTTCTCTAGGCATTCTTTAACCAGATTCGAATTGCCCGTTGGCTTGGAGTAATTCCATCTCCTATCTCTCCTATTACTTCTATCCCTGTTCCTGCTTTGGCTTTGGAGGCATCAGTACACCACGTTATGGTATGGTTTTTTACCTGCTGAGCAAACGTTTCTCTCTCCAATCTTTTTATTGCTCAATACTACAGTGAGATGTTTCTCAAAATTGTACACTCTTGGTATCTCGTCCACTGTGAGTTGTTTTTGAGGGTGTTCAAGCTCCTGAACTAAAAATTCTCTCAGTACTGTTTTCGGCATTGACCATTCTAGTCATTGTCGCATTGACATATCTACCGACAATACAGTGGTGTTAGGTCTAGAATCACCTCCATTGCTGCTGCTGGGCATGTTCTCATGGCTCCTGTGATGCAGATGCATGGCAGTCTCTGCACTTTGCACAGGTTTTGATTTCTACGTGCTCTGTTTGGTCTACCAAGCAACTGCTCCATAGGCAATAATGGGTCTTACTGTCATGATATACATCCAGCGCAAAATGCTAAAGATGCAGCCCCATCTATTTTCCGCCAGTCGTGCATATGACTGGCATGAGAGCCTTTATAATATAGTCTACTAGAGATATTATCGAAGCAGTATTTTAAAAGAAAAAAAAATATCCAAATATACTATTATACAATATTCTTGTTTAATAATTTTGTGGGATTTGATTTTTGTTTCCTAATGCTGTCATGTATATTATTGTTTAGCTACATGAAAGGTTAAGATATGTGAACATGCAGCGTTGAGAAAATAGGAATGTTAGAAGCAGATTTAATTCAAACTTAGATAAGAAAGAGATGATTTAGGTCGAATTTAAAAAGAGAGCTGACGAAGAAGTGTCGACGTTACTAAGGGTGGTTCAACATCACGAAGAAGAATCGAAAAATAGGGCAATCGATATTTTAGAGTAAAACGCCGAATTGAGAATAACACGCTACCCAAAGGTTCCTCAAGTAAGTTTAGATTTTTTATTAAATCATATGTTTAGACATGCTCCGAAGTTATCAAAATGTTGTAAACAATATTTGCAACAGTGTACAGCTAATGGTGTATAAAATCTGGAGGGTGCATCCACGCTATCTCAGAACGGCGTATCGGCGTAACGCATAACGACCTTTGAATAGATTTCCAGTATCATTGGCTGAAATTTTGATAGATAAAATTTGACAGATGAATTTTTCCGCTTTTTCTAGGATAGCGGATGCACCCTGAGTTAAGAGCATTTATATTCAATGAGAGGGGATAAGCTATGTTTATTTAAGTCTCCTTATACCGATTTGGTCATCAAAGCCTGCGTTTGATTTGACGTGTAAGGTGATGACAGCTTAATGGAAACCGTATTAAAAGAGATAAAATTGGGTCGATACATTTCTTCTATGCGCTATTGCCGGATTTTGCATCAAAATTTCAAACCGCACAAGTAGGCCTATAAAAAAATGTTGCATCTAGAGTTGGAACTTTATTTTTCACCATTAGTTACTTATTTTACTACAGCTGCAATATATTATATTTAGCTTAGATATATTACTTTCATTTCAGTAGTATGCATGAAAGTTTTTAAAATAGCTTATATTTTTCTACACACATTTTCCTACAAACGTAAAAAACCGGCAACACTGTATGCCGCTTTTGATTTTGTCTCTCTGTCTGTCAACCGATGATTTATATTATTCTCTGTCTCACGCATTAAGATCCAGACCACATAGTTTAGATGACTTGCAGGGTATAGTTCTTTTCATGTAACATTTCTCAATATGACAAAATACAATCAAGCCATCAAAATCTATGTTTGTCAATAAAAGTAAGATAAGTTGAGTTAAACCAGAAACGAATTTAATTAAAGTTCATATTAAAGCAATATTTAATTATCTTTTAATGCATTTATTAAGAAGTAGAACCATATACTGAACCAACAAGAGAAGGTGTTTTTGTTTTTCATTTAATTGGAAAATACCTTTATTTTTTTAACTACATAGTTAAATCTCAATTTTTATTGTAGTTAACGTGTGTTTGCCTTAACAGGCCGCATAGAAGAAACCTAAATGGCAAATAAAAATAAAACCAAAATCGGGAAAATTACTAGCGTCTACATCCCACTAGTCTCCTCGGGCACCCAACAATGTTGCCGTTTGTTGTTCCTTAATTTCATGATTTTCAATTGTTAGCTAAACTAAAGACGTTTATTTTACAGTTTATTTCAAAGTTCTTAATAGCACAGATTAGGTACTGGGTATACTTATATTAATAGTAATCAGACTACTAAATAAAGCAAAAATAAATGCTTTGGAAATATGTTAAAAAGTTTGTCCTAACCAGATATAGGAAATTGCACCTTACTTTAGCAGTAAATATCGTATTTTCCTAGAATTCCCAGTCAAAAAATTTTAGTGCAAGAGTTTGTTGTTATTTAAAATCATATGCAATAAGTGGTATAGTGAATTGAATCAAATTATCAAAGTCGTAAGTAGTAGTGTAAAAGGATGCATTATCATACACGTAGCGTTTCCGCACTTAGCAACCGGACTGTGCATTCACATATGCATACACGATTTGTTTTAGTAAAGCTGATATAACTATTAGTTGTCTCTGTAAAGTTATGTTTTTCCCATTTTTCTCGCATATAACATGTGCAATTGCTCTACTGATGTAATTAAACAAAACAAGCTTCTAGTTTGGACCAACATTAAAAGCTTTCTAGTATATAGATACCACCTTGAGTTAGAATATAATAAAGAATCAAAAGAGCCTGGAAACAAAAATACAATGTGATCGAAAAAAACCGCGTCAGCAATGTCACCAGTTCCCTTTTTGTAAACAACATCGGCAAGTGTGGCGCTCACACGACGTGTCCATTTCAACAAGTACGCCAGGACAAACATTGTTTAAATCCTTGGCAAGTAAACAGTATAGTCGCATCGATGGATACCGGTCGTCCCGAAATTGTCGTTGCTATTGATTCTTTTTTCTTTTTAAGTTCTTTTACTGTAATTTTCGTATAAATTCATAAATTCCAAAACAACATCATTTGAAGACTACACGGAAAACCCCAGTTTTGTCCATTTTAATTGGAGCCGAGAAAAATGCAATTTAGTGTTTTTAAAGAAATATGTTATTTTCGGTTGAATAATTAGAAAAATATATATTACTACCAATTCTGAATTATTAATATTATGAATTATCGTCATATTCTGAAATACCGAAATAAATTGTCAAATGCAAAACAAATAGGGGAAAACCAGGATGTCCAATTAAAGGTTGTATAAAACCTAAATCTAAACTATTATTTTTTTGTTGTAGAAAGAAAATTAATATTTAAGTAGGTTTTTTTGTTCCTTATGCAAATTTGTATAACTGTAAACCTGTTCTGACAAGTAGTTTCCGTTTGGGATTAACGCAGAAGTGTTTACAAAAAATAACTGTTTTATTTTGTAGATTTTCTTGCAGTGGCGAAATACCCATAGAGGATTTTTTGGAGAGAAGTAGGTTTTTATTACAATACATTAATTTATAACATATTATACTAATTACAAGATACATGCTTGTCGCCCATGCGTAAGTACATCTCTGGTTTTTAGCATTTAGGCGTCGACTATTCTGGTTTTTCCTTTGTACGACAAAATAATCAAGCTGTAATATCTCTGGGACTAAGCGTATTATTGCTTTCTTTTTTCTCGAATGACGTTAACATTTGTCTATAAAGTTGTATCGCTATGTTAATTTCTATGAAAATGTGACATATCTGGTTTTTCCCGTGTAGTCTTCATTTATCCACTCCATTTATTGCTGTGAGAACGATTTAGGTATGTCGCCAATATTGAAGTTATTTATGTAAATTTTTTTAACGTTTTAAATTATCCACAATTAACTCGAAAAATACTACGATCCGGAAATAAACGGGACATACTCTATAACAGTACAATTAGTTGCGCAGTCGTTTTTTTTTGCGCTTCAGCAAGTATAGACAAGGCTGGCCAAGTACACTTGGCAAGTGTACGAATATGATCCTTTGACTCGGGCTATATTTACCGACAGAGAGTGGGGACGCGACGAGTGATCAAGGAAACCGTTCTCACGACATGGCGAGTATATTCTAATAATAAATTTTTGTCAAGTACACGAGTCGTGAGAATGCGCCTTTAGAAGATCTAAGACATGGCAACATTGTTGGGTGCTCGAGTAGACTAGAAAGACGTAGACGCTAGTGAAAATTCGGGTTTTCTAAAATATTGGAAGTAATCAAGTTTTTCAGATTTTTAAATTTGACCTTTTCGGGTTCAACAAGGCGCACTCTAGTTTAATATAATATCACCGTTTTTGAGATCACCATGCTGTTCATTTTTATCTTGGACCGTAGATAAAAGAAAGAAATCCTGGAAAGTAATATACACTGTATATTATTTCTGCAATCTTTTGAATTATTATAAGCTCGATGTTGTTGAGATCAGAAAATTGTTCCAACATTTCCATAACTTTGGTTGTATTCGTTAATATTTATATCTGCTCTTTTTAGGTACCCAATCCACTACTCTTCCGCCTCCACCGCCACCGGATTGACTGTGGGGTGTAGAGGTTTGATAAGGAGGGCTTTCTCGAATCTCAAATTCCAAGAGGGTGAAAACGCCCCTCAAATATAACAATATTTGTTATATAAAAAACGGTTAGTCTTTCGGGAAAATGCTTGGACACGCATAAGTTATTTTGTTTTTTTACATATTTTGAAATTTTTTAAAAAATCATACAGGGTGTTCCAAAAAGTTGGGTAATTGATTAACCACGATTCTGCTTAAACTGCTTGACGTAAAAAGCTTATTTTGGTCAAACGGATTTTTCGAAAGTCAAATTCCAACGAGATGAAACTACCCCTCAAATATTACCAACTTTTCTATATAATTTTTTGATTAATACAACGCGAACGAATTCGCGGGTACACGCTAGTATAAAATAATTATGAATTTCGCAACTTCTGAAAAAGTTACGATGGTTAAACGGCATTTTGTTGGAAATAGTATTCCCGCTGTATTAGGTATGTTTGCAGCCCAGTCTCCGGAAAACCTATACCGAATAAGTAAATGGTTCACAAGAATAAACCAGAGGTTTGAAACTAAAGGCACTAAGGTTTTAAGCACATGGAAGTGTGAAGACAAAAATAATTGAACAGGAAGAACATAACAATGACTTTAATATTCTTGATGTTGAAGAAAAGAAAAACATTGACTCCCGTTTATTGGGGATTACAATAAAAAATACCGCAGGATCTTTCGCCGAACGACTTCTTTCTGTGGAGCACACTCAAAAATCGTCTTTATGGGCATATTAAATACAGACATTTAGATTATGGACTGAAAACGACACCTCTGTGGAATGCTAAAGATTCTCCCCTTAACAGTTGTGTTGTGAGGCGTGAATTTTACAATCATTTGGGGTATTGTTTGGCTGTGAATGGGGGTTTATATAAACATTTTATTAATTGTATAGTTTAATAAAGTTTCTTTAGTTACAAATATTTCTTTTATTTGTTAAATTATTGTGGATGTATGTGGTATAATAGCGAGCCCTGCGAGTGATCGAGTAATGAATAGCAAACAAGTCATATCACCGCGAATGCTATTCTCAGTTCAACTAATTCTTTTGTAGATGATCATTCCAATTCAGAAAAAAACCACCAAAATTTACCACCATAGATAAATAAAACAAGTTTAGATTGGAAAGTGCCCATAAGGACAATGGAAACACTATTTGCGCTATTCTTGCAACGGTCGCGACCCAAATCTTTTGAAAATTTCGGAGCGGTTCGGCTCCTTCCTGAATTATATCGCCAAATATTATTTATTCAAATATATTATTATTTTCTTTTAATTTTATAAATAAAATACAGTGTGTTGCATACAAGAAACTTTATTTTATATAAGGACATGTATGAAATACCTATGAAACATTGGAAACCGACATTATGCCGCGATCCACGATGGTTTTTGCAGTTCACAGCTCATCTTTTTTAGTTTTTAATGCCACTTTTTCACAATTATGACGAGTTTGAGTAAATAATACTTAAATTAAACTTACAAGATAGCAATAATTACTTTGAAAATGGACGCTTTAAACACTTTTTGGTTTTTAATGAGAGCGGTTTAGATTTTGAAAGATTTTATAATTTTTGAAGATTCTGACTTTGATAAGCCCGAGTCAAATTAGTTAAAAAAAGGCCCATCGGTGGAAAAAAAATCCCACAGTTTTGAAAATGGTTTTAAAGGGTTCCTCTAGACTTGGGCTGATATGTGTCAAAAGTCCCCGAAGATAGACGATGAGCTCGAGGATTGGGGAGGAGTTAAATAATTTTTTCACTTTTTTGTTTATATCTCGGAATCTAGGACATCTACCGAAAAACGCCCTATATATAAAAATAAAGCTGACAACATTCTCTATAAAAATGATTCTATACATTTGTGAATTCGGACTTATGGTTTCCGAACTATGCCCTTCATAAATTTGGATACTAAATCAAATGGCATATTCCAAATCCGTGCAAACACATTTCTTTTCATTGCACGTTTTTCGTTCAAATAGCCTTGAAGAAGTACGATGTCATGATTTTTTAAGTATTAAGTATAACTTTTAGTATATACTATATATCACTCCTTGACTGCGCAAGTTATTTGTTAACAAGGATAATGTTTTCTGTTCAATTATTTTGCTTTATATTTTGTGTAATAAAAAGAATCAAAACCGACATTATGTACGTAACATATTAAAGAAACAAAATGAATAATAATAAATTTATAAAATAATAGTGAATTATTATGTTTCTGAATTAATTTTTGTGTCGGAAATAAGAAATACCGTCATAAAATTCTTCAATTCAAAAGTCTTATAATGAACTTTATCTTTAATAACGTAGATTTTTTGTAATTTAAATTTCATAATATATTGCAACCTATCAATATTGTACAAAACTAAAAAATAATTTAAAAGACCTACTAAATTAAAAAAGTAAGCGATACATGCATTATTATAAATAGTAAATTAAAATCACTTTTTTTATTGAATACAAATTACTTGTCTAAAACGGATAATGTGGAATAATATTGATAATTTTAAAGTATGGGGACTCATGTTATGTGTGTGGATATCATTATTGTATTCAATTATTGTAGGTTGAGAAGATTCCGAAATCACACTTTCATTTTGTGCGCTTTTAAGACTCTTTGAAATTCTGCGAGGGAAGACTGGCAATATTGGCAAAATGGATTGGGTAGTGCAGATACGTAAATATTACACTTACGTTAACTGTATCTATAGGAAGAAATAATGATGATGATTCTTGGTTTTCGTATACTTTCTAGAATATTTGCAGCTGGGCTACATGCTGTGGTATACTTTTTTTACAGTAAAGGAGGCAAACATTCATCTTTAAGTTGAAGTTATTGTTAAGTCCTGTGTGCACTAATGCTTTCCAACTGAAGACTTGAAAGATAACATAAGGACCCCTTAATATTACCATTATTAATATGAAAGGTTAAATTTAGACTTTAATTGGATTTTAAATACGAAAATACACTGTAACTCTTAAAACACTGTAACTCTTAAAAGGTTAGACCTATGAAAAAAATGCATTGAACCAATTTTGTAAAGAATTTTCTGAGCTTCAATTTTTTATATAGAGTGTCAAATTTTTATTTGGATATAAGCTCATAAAAGTCATAAAAGTGACATTTCCTCCCCTCTCCTCGAGCTCATTGTCTATCTTTGGGGACTTTTGACACATATCAACCCAAGTCTAGAGAAACCATTTAAAACCATTTTGAAAACTGTGGGATTTTTTTCCACCGATTTCTCTAAATATTGACGACATGACGTATTATAAATTTTTAGTAATTTTAAGGTAGATTTTTGCAAATAACTTTTAGATGGCTATTGCAAATAAACAAAATTCTAGACGACAGTACAACTTTAACTCCTCTTCAAAAAAGTCTATTACAATGTTTGTATAAAATCAACTGGGGAGATAATATTTAACCTTTTTAAAATTTACATGGGATTTCCTATGTTCCGCGTTCCGTGTTTAAAATATAATTATTTTTGTTTGTTTTAGAACAAATGGTTACATAAGAATGCCGTTAGATATGAGCGATAGTCCGAGTTTAAAGCGACGATCCAAACATGTAGCGAAATTGAATATGGGAGAATCGAAAGACGATATTCACGTTTGTATCATGTGTCTGAGGGCAATAATGAATAATAAAGTAAGCTTTTGGGTCTCGTTATTATAAGAATTTTTACGTAATTTGATAAGCATCTTTATTATAATTAGTTATTTTCTCTTTATAAGGAACTTAATAAATAATTTCACATTATACACGGTGGCGCCTCTCATACTCCTCGGAAGCTCCAACGAGAACGGTAGTTTATATCGAAATGAAATTTTGGCAGCATATGTAGGTTAACTGAAAGCATTTTATAAAAATATATAGAATTATACGGGGTGTACCCAAATAAAGTTACACATCAAAGTTGTGTTTTTTCCAATGGAACACCCTATATATTAATTGATTTTCGGATTTTAGGAAAAAAATAAAGGCGAGTTTTATTAAAGAAGCATATACCTAAAATCTGAGGATTTTGACATATTTCACATTTTGTGAAAATGAAGAGTAAATTTTAAATTTCGATAACAGCTACCTAAATTTTAATTGACCTAGTATAGTCTGATATTTAATTAAAATAATCATTGTATGTTAAACCAAATTGAAATTTAACCCGAAAAGTTATACAGGGTGCGACAAAATTAATATGGAACATTAAACATTAGTCACTTTTAAAAGCAAGTTACTCCTTTATTTTAAATGGAACACCCAGTATATTTTTCCGGTGTTCAATGGGGAATTTATATATCTTCAAAATATTATTAACGTTTTCTTTCCTTCAGACATAGATTTTCCTAGATATTTAATTTTTATGATTTTGCGTCAGTAGATCTTTATTATTTGAAAAAATCTAGTGTGGCTGTGTGATATACCTTTTGTTAATTTAACAAAAATTATAGATTGTAGAGTAAAATACGCAACGGTAATAAAAAGATACCCGTTTAAAACATATTTTAAGTATTACAGAATTAAAACTAGATATAAACCTATAATTATGTGACAAAAATTAAGTTAGATGAAATCAAATGCTCAACATGCTTCCTTTCCTGTTAACTGCATAAAATGATTGTATTTTCAAACGGATCTTTTTATTTTAAAAGGCATATGTGCAATTACATTTTAGTCATATATGTACTTCTCTTATAAACTCGCCTTTATTTTTCTCCCAGAATCCGTAAATCAATTAATATACAGGTGGTTAATTTGATTATTACTCGCGGCAAGAGCTTTATGGTTGAAATATGGCAACCTCGGCCCGCTCGTCGATACGACGCGACGCACAGTGTTTTGAAGTATAGGGGAAAGTGGGGGACAAAAATGGAAAACTTGATTTTCACCGCCAGAAAATGTATTTACTTACATTACTAATAAAAGATAACATAATATTTTATATTTTAAACTAATTTTCATGAATATAAACCTATAATTATGTGACAAAAATTAAGCTAGATGAAATCAAATGCTCAAAATGCTTCCTTTCCTGTTAACTGCATAAAATGATTGTCTTTTCAAACGGATCTTTTCATTTTAAAAGGCATATGTGCAATTACATTTTAGTCATATATGTACAGGGTGGGTCAAATTCGACGCTTTTAAATGGAAACACCCTTTTCTATAGGAGATAGACGTAATAAGACATTAAATTCTACGTAAAAAGGTGCTTTGGAAATGTTTTCATAAAAATACAAAATTTTCCATAGCAAAAAAGTTACAGCGATTTGTTAAAAATGCATATTTTTGAAAAACACCTCGTAACTCCGAAACAGTAACAGATATCGATATGTGATTTTCACCATCATGTTTTTGACAAAATTGAGCTCCAGACACCGATATTAGTTTTTGTCTATCTCTTATAGAAAAGGGTGTTTCCATTTAAAAGCGTCGAATTTGACCCACCCTGTACTTCTCTTATAAAACTCACCTTTATTTTTCTCCCAGTATCCGAAAATCAATTAATATACAGGTTGTTAATTTGTTTATTACTCGCGGCACTAGCTTTATGGTTGAAATATGGCAACCTCGGCCCGCTCGTTGATACGACGCGACGCACAGTGTTTTGAAGTATAGGGAAAAGTGGACAAAAATGGAAAACTCGATTTTCACCTCCAGAAAATGTATTTACTTACATTACTAATAAAAGATAACATAATATTTTATATTTTAAACTAATTTTCATGATATAAAAATAAACTAAAAATATTTTTGGCAAAAAAAAATTAATTATAATTTTTATAAATATGAAAAAAATTTCCTGCAGCCCAAAGGGTAATTATTTCTCATTATTAGTAAATAACAAATTAAAAACAAAACGTTCTCCAACCCAGTGTGAGTACATATTAAAGTAAAACCTCTGACGAGGGGTAGGGGACAAAAAACTCACAATCTTTTAAGATGTTTATTTAAATTTAATTTGCTTTAAAAAAAGGAGGGGGCGACATGTTTCGGGACTTAACAATTCCCATCTTCAGGCCCAAGAAAGTTAAAATAATTACAATCAGAATAATAAACAAATTCCAATAATCATACAGAGGTCAAAAAATATAAAATACAATCACAAAACAATTTAAAACGTTAAACAAATTTTTTCAAAAAAGGTTAAAAAATCACAGATAACATTATGGCAAGCTCTTGAAAATTAAAACAATTAAATTAAAATCATAAAGGACAATAATTTAAGTTCAACAAAAAACGAAAAAGTTTCAAGAACTTTCTCACCTGGAAACGACTTTCTTGTAAAAACCAATCAACAATCTTCTAAATGTAAACATAACTTATTTTTTTCACACATTTCACACTCTTTCACTTTTGGCACTATTGTACCATTGTTCAAACATATCTTTTATTTTAAGTACTAGACATTCTCCTAAAAAAATCGAAAACTTAAAATATCGCAGTTTTCCGCAGAAACTGAAATAATGGTTTTAAAGTACAATACTTGGGACAACATTACACGAAAAATCTCGTCTACCATTTTATACAATTTTTTTAAAATAAAATTACACTACTAGTTTTCATTCAGACTCGATTTTACTTTTTGTAATGGACATGTATATAAAAGCAGTGATCGAATTTAACAACAACTAATATGGAAAAAGGATGTACGTACTATAAGGGTTTTTCTCCATTTTGTGCAGCTAGGAAATATTCTTTTCGCCTACACAATATTCACCCCAATTTAATTGAAAAATGCGGTCACTTAAACACGCTTCCACTATAATAAAAACACTGATATTCAATTTTTGGTATTTGTATTGCTGCTCATGTATTAATTTTGTTCATATATTTTTTGGTGATTATAGGCCTTCCTAAGGCGATAAATAATAATATTTGTATAAATGCGAAACGGGACGAGTCGGCAGAAAACCCTATAAGCAGCTATAAGTGCATGCGTTCTCAATAGGCAGTGTTGCCATTCTGTTCCCCTATAAGTAACTGTCCAGTTAACAACCTGTATAGAGTGTTCCATCACAAAAAACACAACTTTGATATGTAACTTTTTTTGGGGACACCCTGTAGAACTCTCTATATTTTTAAAAAGTGCTCTGAATTAACCTACATATGCTCACAAAATGTCATTTCAATTCAAACTGTCGCTCTGAACAGTATGTCCCCGGATTGTCTTTACAAGAGGAAAAACTTTTTTATTATTAGCTTTTGAGAAAAATACATTCTTCGCAAACATTTTTGCTTGTCGAAAATGATTAATTCCGTTTTAGAGAAAAATAAAAAAATATAGTTGAATTCAAGAGAACGAAGTTTCAAAAATCAAAACGCGTGTTTCTATGGCCTATGGCTATATCATTTTAAGGTTTTGATTTATTGATAGATGACTATTATTAATTTTGATTAACGTCAATATTCTGATATGTTAAAAAAGCACACAAAATTTATAATCACCTTTTTCGTAGCATTGAAGTAAATACATTAAAAAAGCACAAAAGTTATTTAGTTCAATGCTACGAAAAGGTAATTATAAATTTTGTGCTTCTTTAACATGTTAAAACAGCAAAAAATATGACCTTAATCAAAATTAATAAAAACCATCTATCAAAGAATGAAAATGGATTGGAATACAAACATATTTGAAAAAAAAACTATATTTTTTTATTTTTCTCAAAAACTTAAGCTTTAATTTTCAAATTAATAAATTCCATTAATTTTCTTTTCAGTATGGCTTTAATATGGTAATCCAACATAGAGAAGCTATAAATAGCATATCACTTAGTTTAATTCACAAAAGTCTTCGAACAAAAGCCTTAGTATTAGAATTGTTAGCTGCGATCTGTCTGGTCAAGGGTGGACATGAAATTATACTTTCAGCATTTGATAATTTTAAAGAAGTATGTCATGAGGTACACAGGTTTCAAACGCTTATGGACTATTTTTTAAATTTCGAAGCATTTCATATAGAATTTATGGTAAGTTAGTTACACAAATATATTATTTTTCATATTGGGGTTTAGTAAACGACTACATTTTTTTGTAGGTGGCCTGTATGCAATTTGTAAATATAATAGTTCATTCTGTCGAAGATATGAACTTTAGGGTGCATTTGCAGTATGAATTTACTGCTTTAGGATTAGACAATTACCTAGAGAAATTAAGGTTTACAGAGAGTGAAGAACTGCAGGTTCAGATATCTGCTTATCTGGATAACGTATTCGATGTGGCGGCATTAATGGAAGATAGTGAAACCAAAACAGCAGCTTTAGAGAAAGTTGGTGAACTAGAGGATGAAGTAGCGCAGGTATTATGATTTTGTAATATGTATATTTGGATAAATACTTCAGAGTTAAATACTTATTTTTTTTAAGAATATAGTCTTGTAGAATGTATGGGAGGGGGGTTAATCACCTCGACCACAATAATTGTGTCCCCTTGAGTTATAACTCATCATACAATCTCCAGGTTTTGACATGTGCCGGTATCTGAGACGGTTTTACAGAGGATAGTTCTCCATCTCCGATATCGGTCGTACCAAAAGTTCATGGCACGAATGGTTGTCGTCTCGGCGCACTCAGTGATGAACCGTTTTGGTGTTTATCCATTTTCCCCACAGAATATGCATTCGTCGTTGTTACAGTTGTTACAGTTGAGGGTGTTAGCCCAGCAAAATAAAACACTAATTCGCCACAATACACCAAAACACTTTTCGTTTCGCTAACCATCTTACCAAATCAACAGCAGATGATTAAAACTAAATCATCTGCTGATTATGCTAACATGGTTAATGAAATTCTTTGATTTTTCTGGGTCTTATATTCTTCATTTTTAATTTCTACGAGTGTTTTGTTGGAGGGTTTCTATTCCAGGTGGTTGGTTTCCTCCTAGGAAGCAGAAGGGGTCTGGTCCCAGTTAGTGGAGTGTTCATTCCTTTTCTAGCTAGAATATTTGCTTTTTCATTGCCTTCTATCTCTTGAAGGGTCGGCACCCAGATTAGAAGGATTTATTATGTTGGCCTAATTTGTTCCGCTTCTCTAGGCATTCTTTGACCAGATTCGAATTGCCCGTTGGCTTGGAGTAATTCCATCTCCTATCTCTCCTATTACTTCTATCCCTGTTCCTGCTTTGGCTTTGGAGGTATCAATACACCACGGTATGGTATGGTTTTTTACCTGCTGAGCAAACGTTTCTCTCTCCACTCTTTTTATTGCTCAATACTACAGTGAGATGTTTCTCAAAATTGTACACTCTTGGTATGTCGTCCACTGTGAGTTGTTTTTGAGGGTGTTCCAAGCTCCTGAACTAAAAATTCTCTCAGTACTGTTTTCGGCATTGACCATTCTAGTCATTGTCGCATTGACATATCTACCGACAATACAGTGGTGTTAGGTTTAGAATCACCTCCATTGCTGCTGCTGGGCATGTTCTCATGGCTCCTGTGATGCAGACGCATGGCAGTCTCTGCACTTTGCACAGGTTTTGATTTCTACCTACTCTGTTTGGTCTACCAAGCAACTGCCCCATAGGCAATAATGGGTATTACTGTCATGATATACATCCAGCGCAAAATGCTAAAGATGCAGCCCCATCTATTTTCCGCCAGTCGTGCATATGACTGGCATGAGAGCCTTTATAAAATAGTCTACTAGAGATATTATCGAAGCAAGTATTATTTTTAAAAGAAAAAAAATTATCCAAATATACTATTATACAATATTCTGTTTAATATTTTTGTGGGATTTGATTTTTTGTTTCCTAATGCTGTCATGTATATTATTGTTTAGCTACATGAAAGGTTACAAGATATAGAACATGCAGCGTTGGAGAAAATAGGAATGCTAGAAGCAGATTTAATTCAAACTAGACAAGAAAGAGATGATTTAGTCGAATTTAAAAAGAGAGCCGACGAAGAAGTGTCGACGTTACGAAGGGTGGTTCAACATCACGAAGAAGAATCGAAAAATAGGCAATCGATATTTGAGAGTAAAATCGCCGAATTGGAGAATAACACGCTACCTAAAGGTTCCTCAAGTAAGTTTAGTGATTTTTTATTAAATCATATGTTTAGACATGCTCCGAAATTATCAAAATGTTGTAAACAATATTTGCAACAGTGTAAATACAGCTAATGGTGTATAAAATCTGAGGGTGCATCCACGCTATCCTAGAAACGGCGTATCGGCGTAACGCATAACGACCTTGAATAGATTTCCAGTAATTCTATTGGCTGAAATTTTTGATAGATAAAATTTCTGACAGATGAATTTTTCCGCTTTTTCTAGGATAGTATGGATGCACCCTGAGTTAAGAGCATTTATATTCAATGAGAGGGGCATAAGCCATGTTTATTTAATATTGTTATATAAAGTCTCCTATACCGATTTGTAAATAAATAAATAAATAAATGCCTTTATTGTCAAAAAATTTTTCAATTTGTGGACAAAGGTAAACTAACAAACAAGGTAAAAAAAAACAAGGTACACAAACAAACAAACAAAAGATAATACAAAACATTATACAAATAATATTGTCAGTCTTATTGTTAAAATAAACATATATAAATGTTTACAATGTCATTCTCTCATTGCTCTTATGGGGAGGCCGCGGTATATGTAAATTTAAACGTATTTGGTATATACCGACAATATACCTATATATATAATTTCAGCCCGATCCATTCATAAATAGAATTTAAAAAAATCAAAAACCCTAAAAATGCCGCCATTTTGACAGCTGTCAAAAATTCGGGTCATGCCTTGCAAAAAAATGTATTGTCATCAGGACTGAACCTACATGCCAAATTTCAATTTCCTACAATAAAAGGAAATGGTTCTAATTTAGCTTACAAGATTTGCCCCAAACAATACATACATAGATAGTTACATACAAAGCAAATTAAATAAAAGCTTATAAAAAATGTTGCATCTAGAGTTGGAACTTTATTTTTCACCATTAGTTACTTAATTTACTACAGCTGCAATAGATTATATTTAGCTTAGATATATTATTTTCATTTCAGTAGTATGCATGAAGGTTTTTAAAATAGCGTATATTTTTCTACACACATTTTCCTACAAACGTAAAAAACCGGCAGCACTGTATGCCACTTTTGATTTTTTCTCTCTGTCTGTCAAACGGCCACTTATATTATTCTCTGTCACACGCATTAAAATCCAGACCACATAGTTTAGATGACTAGCAGGGTATAGTTCTTCTCATGTAACATTTCTCAATATGACAAAATTCAATCAAGCCGTCAAAATCTATGTTTGTCAATGAAAGTAAGATAAGTTGAGTTACACCAGAAACGAATTTAATTAAAATTCATATTAAAGCAATTTTTAATTATCTTTTAATGCATTTATTAAGAAGTAGAGCCATATACTGAACCAACAAGAGAAGGTGTTTTTGTTTTTCATTTAATTGGAAAATACCTTTATTTTTTTAACTACACACTTAAATCTCAATTTTATTGTAGTTAACGTGTTTGCCTTAACAGGCCGCATAGAAGAAACCTAAATGGCAAATAAAAATAAAACCAACATCGGGAGAAATACTAGCGTCTACATCCCACTAGTCTCCTCGGGCACCCAACAATGTTGCCTAATTGTTAGCTAAACTAAAGACGTTTATTTTTACAGTTTATTTCAAAGTTCTTAGTTAGCACAGATTAGGTACTGGGTATACTTATATTAATAGTAATCAGACTACTAAATAAAGCAAAAATAAATGCTTTGGAAATATGTTAAAAAAGTTTATCCTAACCAGATATAGGAAATTGCACCTTTACTTTAGCAAAACTAAAATATCGCATTTTCCTGTGAATTCTGTGTCAAAGATTTTAGTGCAAAGAGTTTAACAAGTTATTTAAAATCATATGCACAAGTGGCATAAAGTAATTGACCAAATTATCAAAGTCGTAAGTAGTAGTGTAAAAGGTCGATGCACATTATCATACACGTAGCGTTTCCGTACCAGCAACCGGACTGTGCATTCACATATGCATACACGATTTGCTTTAGTAAAGTCAGATATAACTATTATTAGTTGTCTCTGGTAAAGTTATGTTTTTCCATTTTTCTCGCATATAACATGTGCAATTGCCCTTCTACTGGATGTAAATTAAACAAAACAAGCTTCTATTGGACCAACATTAAGAGCTTTCTAGTGTATAGATACCACCTTTGATAGAATATAATAAAGAATCAAAAGAGCCTGGAAACAAAAATACAATGTGATTGAAAAAAACCGCGTCAGCAATGGCTATGAAATGAAGATCGCTGTCATTTTATATGTAAAATTATATGGGGAATGCCATCGATATTCAGTTCCAAGCCAAACCAGACGCTGTCTTTTTTCGATCATACGGTATTATTCAAAAAGAAAACTAGTACTTAATACTTTAGTTCAAAAAATACGCTTAGATAAACCCTTTGATAAAGCCCACAAAACTTATTAAACCATCTGAACCAAAATAAAAATTATTATAAAAGAATTAAACAACATTGTTTATACATTAAGGCACACTCTCACGACTCGTCTACTTGGCAAGTACGCCAATATTTGCGTATTTGGCAAGTATCCCCACCAGTTCCCTCTTTGTAAACAACATCGGCAAGTGTGGCGCTCACAAACAAGTACGCCAGGACAAACATTTTTTAAATCCTTGGCAAGTAAACAGTATAGTCGCATCGATGGATACCGGTCGTCCCGAAATTGTCGTTGCTATTGATTCTTTTTTCTTGTTAAGTTCTTTTACTGTAATTTTCGTATAAATCCATAAATTCCAAAACAACATCATTTGAAGACTACACGGAGCCGAGAAAAATGCAATTTAGTGTTTTTAAAGAAATATGTTATTTTCGGTTGAATAATTAGAAAAATATATATTACTACCAATTCTGAATTATTAATATTGTGAATTATCGTCATATTCTGAAATACCGAAATAAAATTGTCAAAATGCAAAACAAAACAGGGGAAAACCAGGGATGTCCAATTAAAGGTTGTATAAAACCTAAATCTAAACTATTATTTTTTTGTTGTAGAAAGAAAACTAATATTTAAGTAGGTTTTTTTGTTCCTTAGACAAATTTGTATAACTGTAAACCTGTTCTGACAAGTAGTTTCCGTTTGGGATTAACGCAGAAGTGTTTACAAAAAACTGTTTTATTTTGTAGATTTTCTTGCAGTGGCGAAATACCCATAGAGGATTTTTTTAGAGAGAAGTAGGTTTTTATTACAATACATTAATTTATAACATATAATACTAATTGCAAGATGCATGCTTGTCGCCCATGCGTAAGCACATCTCTGGTTTTTACCATTTACGCGTCGACTATTCTGGTTTTTCCTTTGTACGGCAAAATAATCAAGCTGTAATATCTCTGGGACTAAGCGTATTATTGCTTTCTTTTTTCTCGAATGACGTTAACATTTGTCTATAAAGTTGTATCGCTATCTTAATTTCTATGAAAATGTGACATATCTGGTTTTTCCCGTGTAGTCTTCATTTATGCACTCCATTTATTGCTGTGAGAACGATTTAGGTATGTCGCGAATATTGAAGTTATTTATGTAAATTTGATATTATATAATCTATTATTTTTTTACCGTTATAAATTATCCGCAATTAACTCGAAAAATACTACGATCCGGAAATAAACGGGACATACTCTATAACAGTACAATTAGTTGCGCAGTCGTTTTTTTTGCGCTTCAGCAAGTATAGACAAGGCTGGCCAAGTACACTTGGCAAGTGTACGAATAATTATTATGATCCTTTGACTCGGGCTATATTTACCGACAGAGAGTGGGGACGCGACGAGTGATCAAGGAAACCGTTCTCACGACATGGCGTATATTCTAATAATAAATTTTTGTCAAGTACACGAGTCGTGAGAATGCGCCTTTAGAAGATCTAAGACATGGCAACAATATTGAGTGCCCGAGTAGACTAGAAAGACGTAGACGCTAGTGAAAATTCGGGTTTTCTAAAATATTGGAAGTAATCAAGTTTTTCAGATTTTTAAAGTTGACCTTTTCGGGTTCAACAAGGCGCACTCTAATTTAACATATCACCGTTTTTGAAATCACCATGCTGTTCATTTTTATCTTGGACCGTAGATAAAAGAAAGAAATCCTGGAAAATAATATACACTGTATGTTATTCCTGCAATCTTTTGAATTATTATAAGCTCGATGTTGTTGAGATCAGAAAATTGTTCCAACATTTCCATAACTTTGGTTGTATTCGTTAATATTTATATCTGCTCTTTTTAGGTACCCAATCCACTACTCTTCCGCCTCCACCGCCACCAAGTATACCAGCACCTCCACCATGTCCACCTGCAGCGCCGGCTGCTCCTCCTCCGCCATGTCCGCCGCCACCTCCCAGAGCTCCGGACATGCCGGGATTGTCGGGAGTACCAATACCTCCGCCGCCGGCCGGGTTCATGCAGGCACCAGAAGGAGCGATGACGATTAAGCGCAAAGTTCAGACTAAGGTACCTATGTGTAAATTAAGTAAAATGTTAATACATTGGGAAATAAAGTTCTGATATAGTTAATAATAACTGCTATTAGTGACATAATGTAGAAGTTCCAGCATATATTGATAAAACTTGAATTTTGCAACGGAGAAATTGCATAAAGTGGCTGACCCCTATAATTTTTTTTTCAGATAAAACACCAGAGTTGGTATATTAGTATATGACATAAATTAGGATTGATTGACGTATTCAATTACGTTTGGTCACTTCCTGTTTCGCCGGAAATGACTACTTTTATTTTTAAAGGGCACCCTCGGTATATTTTTACTTTATACGATAGAAAATGACTCTCTGAATAGAATGACATATCATATGTCAACTTTTGACATTTTCGCTTAAAAACAAATCGTATTTTAAATTTTAATCTAGAGTGCCATGGCTGTGTTAAAAACACTAATTTTTAATCAAGAAGCCTTGGAAAAATATATTTGACCGTCTAATGTTTTTCGTGTCTTGTCCTGGCTGGTTAAAAGATACCCAAATCGTATTTTTAATCATATCTCAATTTTTTCAAGTGGAACAAGGGTGGCCCATTAGCATATTTGGAAGAAGCATTTTTTTACGAATAATTTGGTACCACACACTTGCTGTTTCGAGTCAAATTGTCGTTATGAACCGCATGTTACAATGTCAAATAAACCATATGCGAAAATGTCAAAAGTGGACATATGATATGTCATTCTATTCAGAGTGTCATATTCTTTTCAATAAAGTAAAAAAATACCGAGGATGTCATTTAAAAATCAAAAGTTGTAGTCATTTCCGGTGAAACAGGAAGTGACCAAAAACAATTGAATACGTCATTTAATTCTAATTTATGTCATATTATACTAACATACCAACTCTCGTTTTATTATTTGATAAAATAAAAAAGTTATAGGGGTGAGCCACTTTTGAGACGCAACCGGTATAAACAATTTGCAAATAAATAAGTACTATTTACGTACCCTATTGCCGAATTAAGTGTTCTAGAGGAATAAAAACCTAATAATATGTTTGAGTTCTCTCTTTTTCAAAATCTGCTATAGCGCTTAATGGATTAATATAAAACTATTAAAAAATGTCTATACCTATGTGACGGATTCATCTCTCCAAAAAAATCCTTTATGGGTATTTCGCCACTGCACTGCAAGAAAATCTACAAATTAAAATAGTTATTTTTTGTAAACACCTCTGCATTAAACCTAAACGGACACTGTTTGTCAGAAGTTATGTTTACAGTTATACAAACTTGCCTAACAAAGAAAAAATGCTTAACGTTTCGGAAAGTTTATCTTTTTCCGTCGTCGGAAGCAAAAAAAATTCAAAGAAAAAAACTATTTAAAATATTTAAATTCAACTATTCGAAAACACTTTACTGTTTTAAAACAGATACGTCTACAAGAAACCGTTGACGTTCTGTTAAAAATCAATTGTTTGCAGTGCAGTGGCGAAATACCCATAAAGGATTTTTTTGGAGAGATAAAACTTAGATTGGCCCCTAAACACTCTTTGTTGTAAGAGCGCTTATTTCGGTGATTTGGGTACTTAAAAACGCCTAAAGAGCGCCTACATAATCCCCATTTTTTTATATAGTTTTAATAGTGTTAAAGTTGGTTTGATATTTTAATTTTTTTTGTTTCAGTACAAATTACCCACTATTAATTGGATAGCATTAAAGCCAAATCAAGTTCGTGGAACTATATTCAACGAATTAGACGACGATAAACTACATAATCAAATCGATTTTGGTGAATTTGAAGAGAAATTCAAAATTGGCAGCGCTGGACTTCTTGCTAATGGAACCTGTGATACTGACGGATTACAAACATTTCCAAGTAAAAGGTAAAAAGAATTTTTGATTATATTGACTGTAAGAGACCGTTTTTGGGTAATCATGATTCAATATATTTTGACATTTGTTATGAATTTAAAGGGGTATAACATGGTACAAAGAAAACAAGGTATGATATTGCGCAGGTTGGTCGCTACGTCACAGGTGATAACACGCGCCATTAGTCAGCACGCTCCGCGCCCCAATTCAAATCCTCGAGATATTGTAATGAACCTGTTTTTTTTATTTATATACCATCATTGAACTATCGCTAAGCAAGTTACTGTGGAGCAGTGCGTGAAGAGTCAGGCTAGGAAGCGAGAGACCGAGTTCGAATCTCGGCCGGGGCATAACTTTTTTATTTAATTTTTTAAATACTGTTGTGTTCTATAGTTTATTTGTAGTATAAAAAAAGAACTGTTTATTCTGTTATTTTTTAATCTCCGTTATTAATATAAATTGATTGTTGGTACAATACCTCATTTAATATAAAATAATATTCTACTTTTTGAACTTCTACTTTAGCATTCTTACCTATTCCATCGTCCAAATCCATGTTAATAGATAATTAGTATTTTGGATTTTTGTCGTTTATTTTTAAATATATCTTTGGAACTGCTGGTTTTAGTAATTATTAAGTTAATTAACTAAAAAGTCAGAAAAAATAAACAATTCTCAACTTAACCATAACCCTAAAAAATACAAAAAATGCAGATCTCCTGTCAATTTTCTTTTCTAATTTTTTATTTATTCCTTATTTTCCTAGTGACGTCACAGGTGGTATGCGCGAACTAAACGAAATTGGAGCCGCTATCGATCATACCTTGTTTTCTTTGTACCATGGGTTATAAATATTTTGTACATCATTACAGACGTCGATTCTTTGTAATGGTGGAAACAAGAAGTGTTTCAAACTAAGTTCTAAATTAATTGACAACTTTTGAAGAATTTTTTATGTAATAAAGTATTTATTTGATTTTAAGGTTTAAGAAGCCTGAAAATATCACTTTATTGGAACATACAAGGTTAAGGAATATTGGTAAGTGAATATCAGAGCTAGAAAAGTTCACACCACTTGACATTTCGTATGTTTTAGCAATATCAAGACGCAAGTTAGAAATGCCACCTGAAAAAGTCATAAACGCAATAAATATGCTAGACCTGAAACAACTATCATTAGAAAACGTCGAATTACTTCAGAGGATGGTACCGACGGAACAAGAAACCAAAGCTTATAAAGAATACGTATTGGAGAAGAAAAATATTAATATGTTAACGGAGGAAGATAAATTTTTGCTTCAGTTAACTAAAGTGGAAAGAATCTCTGCCAAATTGTCGATTATGAGTTATATTGGCAACTTTTTTGATAATATTCATCTAATTCAGCCAGTGAGTTCTACATTATTTAGTTCTTGTATTACATATTATATTGATTGTTTTTTTAGCAAATCCATGCAATAATCTCAGGGTCAAATTCAGTTAAGAATTCTAGAAAATTACGTTCTGTATTGGAAGTTATTCTAGCTTTTGGTAATTACCTCAACAGGTAAAGTTTAAAACTGAAGTATTTTAAATTGAACTTAGATATATCATAGTAGAAGGAAAAGAGTAGTTGCACTCTCCCAAATATTTTCTGCCAGTTTTTACAATCTGTCGAATATCGGCAGTTTGCAGAGCGTTTTAGTTGAGTTCCGTCCGTCGACCTGGGAGGTTCGAGCGTTGCGTCCCAGCACAGAGACGGATTGACAAAAAATGAGTGCCTTACTGTGTGCTGCTATTGATTGTAGTAATAATTCAAAAAATTATGCTTTGAGTTTTTTTTAAGAGTCATTTGTGATCATGTTTGTGTTCAGGTTAATTTTCTCATGACTGATTACTACTGATTACTTAATAATTTGAAATTATTTTCATTTAAACCTCAATTTTTATCGATTTTACTTTAGACAACCATCCCTTGCTTTTTGTATATCTTTGGTAGAGTTCGTTAAATAGCAATTGAAAAAAAAAACGAAAATACCAAAAAAAAAACTGGAAATCCTGGTTCCTTAGAGGCATGGTACCGAAATTACCTGTTCCGAAAAACAGCTCCGGTTCCGGAAACGCTATAACGTAACATAACCGTGAATAGCCCTATACAGGGTGAGTCTTAAATAAGAGCAAATATTTTTAGGGGTAGTATATTTTGGCCCCAGAAATATGAGGATTTTTCTGCGCAATTTTTTAGTTAAAAAAACATAATTTCTTGATAATATAGTAACTAGGGTTTAGAGCCGGAAATTCCCGGTTCTCTTGAGATATCAAAGAACCGGGACTCGAAATTATTAATTCCCGGTTCTTTCGGTACCTTCGAGAACAATAACTATAAAATATTCTTTTATTACGTGAAAAAGTAGTGATGCTATTTCTCATTGTTCTTGCTTCTTTTCTCTTTTGAAATTTCTGTAATTAGCAATAATGATTGAAGTTTTAATATGTTATTTTATTATTTAGTACAATGTGTTTTTCTATGTATTAATTATCAAGTGAAAATCAGCTTACCAATATATTACTACAAAACAAACACATTAATGTTAAAACTAAACTTGTTTTAAATTAAAAAAAGTTGTAGAAAATCTTTGAAATAGAAATAGAAATATGTAATATAAAAATATGTCATTATATATTTTTTCCGCATTTCTTCCCAACAGAAGACTTTCAGATACAGCAGAATTGTTACTTACACGAAATGTGACAAATTCTGTTTTCAAGCAAATTTTTACTTGATCATTTTTTTTTATTTTATTTTATTGTGAACTCATATTTTCCTAAATACATCTCTGTGAAACTATGGCGAGTGCCACGACTATACTTTGCCTAGTTATAGACCACGACTATACAGCACGTCAGTGGTCACGCGACGCGAGAACAAGGTCATATAAAGTGGCAGAAAAAGAACAAAGGATTTGACAAGGAGTAAAGTTACTAGTTTCCTTATACTATGGATATATCTAGCATAATGGAGTTTTAAAAAAAGAGAAACAGAAAATACAGCTTATCATTCTACTTTTATTGACACTTTATTTTGAATTTCAGTGCCAAGAGAGGACCGGCTTATGGCTTTAAACTGCAATCTCTTGATTCATTGCTTGATACCAAATCGACAGATAAGCGATTATGTCTTCTTCATTATATTGTGGCGACAATAAGGCAGAAATTTTCGGACTTACTTACTTTTGACTCAGAATTGCACTATATCGAAAAGGCAGCTGTTGGTAAGAATTTTGTCACAATTTTTCAAAAACGTAAAAGATTGAAACTGTCATATTAGTTTTTACTCTATACTGATTCTCATAAACAAGGTAAAAAATGCATTACTTAATTTTTTAACATAGGCAGCCGGTTTTAATTAGGTAATCAAAACAACATATCATATAATTTATTCGACGTCAAATTTTGGTTATTGGCTATTCCACGCTAGGTTATGTGTGTATAATTATTGCACAAGTGCATCAAAAATATCATTAACTCTGAACTCTGATTGAGTGTTATCTAAAAGCTGCACAAGTTTGTTTTCAGTGCAGTTTATTAAGATAACATGATACCCAACTTTCACAGCCAAAAAATCAACGTCCGTATGAATACTGTGTCTTGTGTACACTTATCTTCACTGCTCTCGAGATTTCTTTAGATATAAATAGTACAAAATTTATTTCTATTTTAGTTTCACTAGAAAATATTTCTACTGACGTTCATGAGCTGGAAAAGGGTATGGAAGCTGTAAGAAAAGAGGCAGAAATTCGAGGCAGAGGCAATCACAGTTTAGTTGTAAGAGATTTCTTGGCCAATGCTGAGGACAAACTTAGAAGGCTGAAAAGTGATGCCAAAATGGCTCAAGAGGTAAGATTATGTTATATTTTTCTATTTCATTAATTCGATATCAATAGTCAAAAAAATAAGATATAGTAAATTACTAAAATAACATAGTGTAAATATACAGGGTGGCCCATCGAAAACGTTCCGCAAGGCATAACGGCCAGGGTATTTTTTTCAAAAAATCCAAAAACACGTCAATTTTGTTTGTGAGGGGGACAATTTTTGCCCCAAAAATGATTGCAAAATCTTCAACCCTCTAAGCGGGGGTGTCCACCTACATGTATGAAGTCGTCCACCTACATGTTTTGAAGAGTAATAACTTTTCGTCGGTACCTGTATAAAACTACTGAGTAAAAAAATATACATTTGCGACTTTTTTTACATAAAAGGTCTCTTGGTAAAAATCGCTACGAGTAATGGTTCTCGAGATATTTGGAATCGAAATTATTAATACCTGTCATCATTGACATAAATTAAACATGTTGACTAAATAGTAATTAGACTGAAATCATAAATTTGAAATCTTTTTGTGTCAAATGTTCAAAAGAAATTGTTTTATCATCATTTTTTCGCAGAAAAACTTATGATTAATTTAAAAACATAAAAATTTATCATTTCAGTCAAATAACTATACTCAACGTGTGCTTATTTTTTGTCAATAATGACATGTATTGACTATTTCCATTCTAAATATCATGAGAACGGATGCTCGTAGCGATTTTTACCAAGAGACATTTTTTACATAAAAAGTCATGAAAATGTATATTTTTTTTTAGTCAGTGGTTTTATACAGGTACAAAGGTATTACTCTTCAAAACAGTTAAAACACATGTAGGTGGCGCCCCCTACAAATAGGAGTAATTTTGACATCAAAATCAAATTTCTCGTGTCACAATACTCCCAGATACCAATTTTCATCGAAATATTGACGTTACTTCAGAAATTATTTTTAAAAAATCGAAATGAAAATGAAACTTCTATACCCTGTATCTCCGAAACTAAGCATTTTAGGACATACATCTATACGAACTTTTTTACTTATTTTTATCTGCAGAATATGCTGTCGAAGTTTCCGGAATACAATTCGGACCACCCTGTATATTATGTTTTTATATTTTTGTGACATTATTATTTAAGTGTCTTTTAAATCCTACCGTGGAAAATTTATGTAAAGAACATTGACTGGATTTTTAGTGAAATGGCACTAGACCACCTGTTTAAAAATGTAAGGGTAGGTTTTATTTTAACATAATTTGTCTTTATTTTTAGATTTATTTTCCTTTAACTAAACGTACAAGTACCTTGTAAGAAACCAATTAAATTTGGTCGCGTCTTAAAAAAAATCCACGCAATATTTTTAGATATTTACCTCCCTACAATAATAACTACGAGCCGCCACTGGTGGTCTGTCTAAATCTTCACTGACTTGTTGGACAGACTGTTTCACGATTCACACCTAATCAACAAAACCACTTGACATAATTGGCTTTAGATATTAAAAAAGACGTTGAAAAATTCTGATATAATTTCCAATAAGAATTGTTTATCTGTTATCAAACAAAGAACCATTTCACACAAACTTATTTTCTTAAACTTAAAGAAAGATACAATATTATTTTAAAGGAAAATTTTATTTAATTTCAGGCCTTTAGGGAATGTGTTGAGTATTTTGCTGAATCTCCTAGAACAACTGATGCAAACTCTTTCTTCTCACTACTAGTTAGATTTGTAAAAGCTTTCAAAGTAAGTACTGTTTCCTTAAATACATATATATCAGGTGCTCGAGTTAAAACGATATTACCCCAGATTAGGTATACTATATGTATACAGATAAAAATCTTATCCCTAATTCGTGGTACGAAATTGTTTTTTATGACGTTGAGCAAACGAGTAAAATTTCCTGCGCAAAAATAAACTCGCGTAAAATAACAATAAACAGCGTAATAGAGAGACATCGGTCAACCGAATAGCGTGCATGGACGTTAATAACGCCAGGTGTTATTTCCTTTACGTGAGGTGGTATTAACTCTCTTCATTTATAGTTATCGGATCGGAAAGAATTCTTTTCGCGTCGCGTCCGCTATTTAAACTTAACCTAACTTTGAATTTAAAACTTTGAAATTGTTTTGTTTACTAGGTATTTTAAAACTAAAGTGCAGTGCTTATTTTCAGTGCTTTGTTGTTCAACGTCTGCCAGTGGGTTTAGGGCAACAAAGTTGTCATCTGCTGTAAACCTAAGCCTCTTTATAGGTTCTTTAATATTGGAAGAGGTGGAATCCATATTTTAGGCCATATTTATTTAATTAAAAAACGCTTGGTGTAATTGATCCGCAAATTACGTCAGGCGGTAACGTTATTAGCGGGCGTTGCGTTAAAAATTGACTCGCGCATATCGTAACTGTCAAAATAAGGTACGCGTAAATACTGCATGACGCTATTCGGTTTACCGATATGTCTCTAATAACTGGGCTGGTCAGGCGCTCTGTACAATTTTAGAGGCCATAAGTGTGCGTGCTATGTGCGCAAACTAGTAACCTAACTAGTACCCGATTCCGAAAATTTGAACCACGACAAACAACAAAGAAAAAACAAAGTTTATAATCTGTATAATCTGTGATATTACTGTGTGTCGAAATAACACTTCGCTGACGATCTTAACAGTAACAATTAATCGTGAGTTATTGAAAGCCTTCTTGTAAAAGTTAAACTATAATATAAAAAAATAAATTGCTTCGAAGCAATAATGTAAACTTTACAACTTATTTATAATTTTTCTTATTGTATTATTAAAAGTTCACAAATAATTTAACTAAATCACAAAGAATTATTAATTTTAAAGAATTTCAGTAATAGACATAGTAAAGACAGTAAAGATCAAGCTGAAATGTTATTTTGTTTACTGTGGCGTTTTTATTCGGTCATATGGTATTAATTAATGTATTTACTTAGTTTTGGTGTCAATATTGTAATTATCTTTCTAGACATTGTACAGAGTGTCCCATTTTGGTTGAAATCATACGGTATCTCCATTATTTGTGAAGATAGAAGGGTGCGGTTTGCACAAACCTGTGCCACTTTTTTTGTCAAACGGAAGATGCTGTCAACAAAATTTTCGTTTCTTTTTTTCGAGCCCTCTTCGTTTCTGAGCTACAGGGTCTTTTCGAAAATTTTGTAAATTGGGACTGCCCCCGTACCTCCGTTATTATGTATGATATCGAGAAGGTGG
The DNA here is from genome assembly GCF_002938485.1 of Sitophilus oryzae. Lineage (NCBI taxonomy): Eukaryota > Metazoa > Arthropoda > Insecta > Coleoptera > Curculionidae > Sitophilus > Sitophilus oryzae. The sequence goes on along the minus strand of NW_022146189.1, from coordinate 189,691 downwards.
AAACTGATTCTTGTAGAATTTTTTCACGGTGAATACAGTGGCGTAGTCTGTTTTTCTACGAAAAAATATTTTGAAAATATGAACTAAAGTTATGTTTTTTTTCAAATGTGAACACCCTTGTCAAATGGAACATCCGCCTTTATGAGAGCTTCAAAAAGGAGTGTATACTCTATATTTATTTTCACTATTTACTGCAATATTTAAAATATATCATTTTAGGAATATTTAAAAGTTCCGATGCGATTCCAAGATTTTACAAATTGCGGTAGAGAGTTAAGTTTCCCTAATATATAAAGAATTTGGCTAGTTGCTCTCTAAAAATAAAACAAGAGACAGATAGCGGTATACTTTTTAACAATTTTTAGTTTGTGTTATTATCAATCATGGCCTACTGATAAATAGGATCTTTTAATAATATATTTTTTAAATATTGCATTAAATACTGAAAATAAATATAGAGTGATATATATTTTTGAGAAGTTTATGGCAAGCCAGATCATATAATTTATAAATATACAGGGTGTTCCATTTAAGAAAACATAAATTTAGTTCATATCTATAAAAATATTCTTTTCGTAAAATAGCAGACTACGCCACTGTATTCTACATAAAAGTTCTACAATAAACAGTTTTCACCGTCTCGATACCTTTAACAATAACAGAAATACAGGGAGCGTCCCAAATTGCAAAATTTTCAAAAAATCCTGTAGCTCAGAAACGAAGAGGACTATGAAAATTTTGTTTACGGCATCTTCCGTTTGACAAAAAGTGGGACAGGTCTGTGCAAACCGCACCCTTCTATCATCACGAATAACGGAGATACCGTATGATTTCAACCAAAATGGGACACCCTGTACAGTATTTAGTACATGTAATTATATATTAATTCATTGTGTTATTATGTTAAGACTGCAGACCAAGAAAACGAACAGAGGAGAAGATTAGAAATCGCAGCTCAAAACGCCAATAATAAAGCTAATGAAGATGTAGCGAAGAAGAACAAAATCAACCAAAAGAAGCAACAGGTGAGCATTTCATATTTCTGTCTCATTTGTTTGAACTACCTAAGCTTTATCCCATTTTACTATAATGATTTTAATAGTTTTAGTATTAATTCATTTTAATTCATTTAATGTTGTGTTTGCATGCATTAAGTTTTAAAATTTAGAGTATTTTTTGGATATGAAGTTTTTATAAATTTCGGCAATCAAAATAAAATGTTTGGTTTTGTTCTAGTCTTATATGGTTTATTGGGTATTTTTTCTTAATTGTATCATACTAATATGTACTAAATCAGTAAATTTTTTTAAAAATTACACAATTCCACAGCACCCCTTTCCTTAATAACCACTTTTGCATGCATTCTTTATTTGTCGGTGTCTAAAATGTTTTATCTTATGTTTACATATGTAAGTGTCTAGAAACTTTATTAGATAATCAAGTCATATATCATTTTTCATTTAAAGATTATCATGAAGGGTGAAAATATAAAGTAGGTTTATTTATTTTATATTTTAGGAAATTTTAAAATATACTAACAGCATTAAAAATATGTCGTGTGATTAATTGTTAGACATTGTAGGGTACATTCTTTGGCTGCTATTCTAAATTAGATTTGTTGTCATTAAATTTATTACGGCATGTATTTCTGATGAAAATGTTTCTAATACTGTTTAAATAGATTTAAAGACCTGTCATTTTTTTACTATTTGGTATATTTCGTCTCTTTCAGCCGCCAAAATTGCCAAATTTTTTGGTTAAAATACTTGAGGAATAAAGTTTGTGTAAGTCACCTTTGTATTAGTAGAGTATTTTTGGGTATAAAAATGATATTTAAGTTTTGATAATTTTACAATCTGATAGTAGGTATAGGAATCCATTTCATTTCACTGCTTGATTATCATGCTTAATCATTCACACACACCTTTTCACTGCTCTTTTGCATAAGTAACCGTATTAAAAAAATAAACATTAACGCTAATAAACTTAAATAGTGTATGTCGTTCAAATAAGTATACTGTTACAATCTTTGAATAAAAAGATTAAGGAAGGAGCATATCAAAAATGTTAGATCGACCGCTGCGGGACTCTAAAATGGCCGACTTAAATTCGGGTTTATTAGTACCGATCTAATTTTATTCAAAACGTGTAAAAATATGATGTAGGGTAGCCGTGGGGTAGACTCAATAATTTGTTGTTTTATTTTACGTTGTGAATAAATGTTTGGTAGTTTGTTAGTTATTAAAATTGTTATTAAAATATATATAATCTCTAATAAAAATAGATAAAAATACCTATGTGGCGGATTCATCTCTCGAAAAAAATCCTGTATGGGTATTTTGCCACTGCAAGAAAATCTACAAAATAAAATAGTTATTTTTTTGTACACACTTCTGCGTTAATCCAACGGAAACTACTTGTCAGCAGTTAAGTTTACAGATAAACAAATTTGCCTAACGAACAAAGTAAATGCTTAAATTTTAATGCTTAACGTTTCGGAAAGTTTATCACTTTCCGTCGTCGGAAGCAAACAAAAATACAAAGAATAAAGAGTTTTGTCACAATTTTCTTCTAGATTTACTACCTTTAAACAACTATCAGTAGTAGAATAAATAATAAATAACAAAAAATAAGCTCGGTAAAGACTGACAAATCCACAAAATTTCAAATCAAATTCAGAGGTGTCAAATGAATCATCAAACAGAACTGTCAAGGATCCCCACCCTAGAGTCCTCTTTCTGTCGACCATTAATGAATACATGGATAGCATTATACTCCTTCCTTAATTTTTTTATTCAATGTATTTTGTTTGATTCTATTGTCATCATGACGACCAATCTTTTAATAAAGTATGTAATAAGTATTTTAATAAAACACGCTTTTAGATGTATAAAATTTAGTATTTACATATGTTTCGGCTTGTTAGCTTTTTCAAGAGTTTCTTAAAACTGGTATAAATATTTTATCGTTCATCTGTGAAACTTTTACATAAACTTTTTATGAAACATTTATTGTATTGTCATTTTCGCAACAAAACATACAATACGATCGAAAAAAACGGCGTCAACGATGGCTACGAAATGAGGATCACTGTCATTTTACATGTAAAATTATATGGGGAATGTCATCGATATTCATTTAAAAGCCAACTGGATGCCGTTTTTTTCATCATACGGTACAAACCCGCCAATAATATTTGATATGGAGTTTTTTTAGGAACAAGTAGGCTACGCGCTGAGATGCAATTTTTAGTCGGCCGACTATTTAGCAAAAGTGAAAACAATACATTCTTATGGAGCCGATGGGCCTATTGCATGCGCGTGCGGCTCGTTGGTTACAAATCTGCAACTAAATAATCGGCTGAATAAAAATTGCCTGTCAACGCGTAGCCTGATAAAAAAATACTATGGCGTATGTGCAAAAAGTAAAGTTAGATTGATCAACTATCGAAAAATATGAAAGAAGATTTGTTCAAACTTCAACTTTACGACTATGGGCCAATTTTCGAAAGCTTTTTTAACCATATTTCATTACTTAGGAAGTGTAGTAAAGGTGTGAAATGATAGAAATAAAAAATAATAGACAACTTGTTCCAATTAGGTCCATGCACGTGTCGGGTAAAACTCAAATATTTATGATTTCTAATACATCTTTATCTAAAACATATTATACAGGGTTGTTCACCACATACGACGCGGAGTATTGTAGCTAAACGATTAGATTTTTACAAATTGTAAGTTTTAAGTCCGTTGAAGGACTAGAGCTACAATTTAAAAATATTTTACAAGATACAGAGTGTCCCAAATATATAAAAAATATCAAAGTTGTATTTTTTTTAATATAACATCCTGTATATTATTACATTTTTAGTTTCTATGATTAAAATAAAGGTAAATTTGATTAAAGTTTATCATCCTTAAACCCACTCGTTTTGAAATATTTTCAATTTTGTGAAATTGCAGTAAAAATTTTAAGGCTTCATTTCTCCAAGAGTATCAAAGTTTTTAATACTAAATATTTACTGAAGTTTAATTATTGATCAGTTATTGTGTTGCAATAATAAAAATAATACTACATCATACAGAGTGTCTAAAATTTATATTTTAAATAATTTCTAGCTTTAAACGGCAATAACGTTTAATTTAAATGGACAATTCTGTATATTTTAGGAGAATTAAGGCGGGCGGCCACTGCGAGCGTAACTAAACTAAGCTAGAATATGAAAACAAACGGTAATTAAATGGGAACTCCACTAGGAAACGATTTTTCGCTCAGTAGTCAGCTAAGTTTTCGTATTGTATCTCTGCTATCATAGCACTACTAATCGCTGCGAAAAATTCGCTGGAACCTGTCACGAACTAAAACGAGCGAAACTAAACTACGATTCGAATCTTCGTTCATATATTTTCGTTTGTTTCGGTCAAGCAGCCGCTGACGCATTAAAAAGTATGGAAGCTGATTTTTTACAAATCTTATCTTCGCTTAGTTTAGTTTCGCCTGCAGTGGCCGCCCGCCTTTAGATGCACAATTTAATTGTCCATCAAATTGTATTATACCACTTTTACCTATCCTTCAAGTTTTCATAGAAAATGCATTTTCTCTATAATTTAGACTTCAGTTATCATGGAATATTGACATTTTAGATTGTTTTTAAAGCAACAAATGTACAGGTGCTAGAAACGATAATATTACCAGCCTATTTGTTTACAAAAATAAAACTATTTAAATCTTTATAAAAGAGTATATCATTAATTAAATATACCACCATTATTTCCGCCCAAATATTAATTGATTACATATTTAATTGTGTTAGTTAATATAATTATTCTAAATAAATGTGGATTTGAAATAAGAAATCAATACATATAATAAAAAGTTATGAAAATGAACGTCTCTGTTATAAATAAGCATCCGGCAAAAAATGTAATAAAATTTGTAATAAAATTGTAATACAATTTGATAGGCAATTAAATTGTGCATCTGATTATCATAAAATATACAGGGTGTTCCATTTAAATTAAAGAAGTCATTGCTGTTTATAGCTAGTTATTATTTAAAATAAATTTTTAGACACTCTGTATAAGGTAGTATAATTTTTATTATTGCAACACAAAATTTAGTAAATAGAAATACTTCAGTACAATATTTGGTTTTAAAAACTTAAATACGCCTGGAGAAATAAAGCATTAAAATTATTATTACTGTATTTTGACAAAAACCTAAATATTTCAAAAACCGTAAGATTAAAATGCGGTAAACGTTAATCAAACTTACTTTTATTTTAATCGTAGAAACTAAAAATGTAATAATATACAGGGTGTTCCATTTAAAAAATACAACTTTGATATTTTTTATTTATTTGGACCATTCTGTATCTTGTAAAAATATTTTTAAATTGTAGCTCTAATAGTCCTTTAACTAACCCAAGACTTACAATTTGCAAAAATCTAAGAGTTTAGCTACAATACTCCGCGTCGTATGTGGTGAACAACCCTGTATATGTAAAATCAGTTTGTACAAATTCCATCTGGAAAGTATTTATATTAATTATTGAAATTCGCCTGGCGCGAAAACGAGATCTGACGTCATAAATGTTAAAATTTTCCTCCGACAGCGAACGTATGCATTTTAGATAAGGTGTTTTAGTTTGTTTGTTATGTCAGAACCAGTGTTGCCGGAATTGAAAAAAAATTGTTTTTCCTAAATCGATTTTTGCACTTTAACTGTGTTTAATTAAGGATGCCCCAGTTTTAAGTAATTCAAAAGTTTGCAATTCGAAAGATTTTAACTTTTAACAAAAAGTATCTAATAGATACATTTTAATCTTTCAACACATCTTTTTACAAACATACCATAACTAAACCAAAGTTCTTGATGTTGAAAAGGTAAGTCATGGCGTTTTGTACGATTAATCATTTTTTTCGATTCAAGCAGTCATTATAAACAATAAATTTCTGAAACATAATTTATAACCTATCATAGCATTTTTGGTTGTTTTATTTTTTAACAAAAAGTTTATTTAAATACATCGGTGTTCAAAAATTACCAGAAATAAGTTTTTAAAAATTTTCTCCTAATTATAAAATAGGTAAAATACACTAAATTTGTTGATTTTACACAAGACCTGGAATGTTTTGTGAAGTTGAAGCAATATGAAGGTTTTTTTAAGGTTCCGTTAAAAGAAATTCGCTCGAAAATTTCTGGCAACATTGCTCGTGCGCCAAACAAACGTCAGTCTGTAAATCGTCGACTTGTTGACAAGTTCTAAACATGCTAAAATCATGTACCTACCTATTTACTTTTGCTCCTCCAATTTCGGCATAAGTAAACAAAACATTCTGCGAAAAATAATGGGTGATCATCGTCGAATTTGCTTTCCGTAAATTGTCTGACATTATTCTAACAAACTGAAACGCCCAATGATATCTAAATAAATTTAAAAAAATCTCAATAAATTAGAAAATCCATTTATTTAGTTGTCAACACCTTATTTAAATGAAATGCGTTCGCTGCCGGCAGAAATTTTCAACATCTATGACGTGACACCTCGCTTTCGCGCCAGGCTCCAGATTGCGAATTTCAATAATTAATTTAAATACTTTCCAGATGGAATTTGTACAAATTGATTTTACATAATATATATAATAAAACATATATTATATGTTTTAGGAAAAGATGTATTAGAAATCATAAATATTTAAGTTTTACCCGACACGTGCACGGACCCCATTGTAGACTCGAATCATTTAAAAATATTTAAATTAGGGGAGTTACCTTCCTAGATCATATGATCTACGGTTACCTTATACCTATCCGCTGACATGCAATTTTTAGTCTGCCGTCTATTTAGTTGTCAAAGTGAAAACAATACGTTCTTATGGAGCCGATCGGCCGACTATTTATTGCATGTGAGCGCGGCTCCATAAGAATACATCGGTTACAAACCTGCAACAAAATGGTCGGTCGACTGAAAATTGCCTGTCATTGCATAGCCAAAGGATGACAGTTATATTATCATTTGATAATAGGGAACTAGGGCGAGGTGTCGGTTACACAAGGTGGTCCGAATTGTTTATTTGGGAATTAGTCCAGTCAGTGGGGTGTTTTGCCATACAAAAGGTGGTGTAGTAGTATTTTTTTATATGTTGTTAAGGTTTGAGTCTTGACAAGAAATCCAAGTTTTTGACCTTGGGGTGGGACCGCTCGAGCCGCCATCTTGGATAGAAGGTACAATAACGAAAAGTTGAACATATTTTCCAAAAAAATAGAAAAACTCCCCAGTTTTGTATTTTTTCCGAAATTCTCGCTATTTTTTAAATATAGGTTCCTTGTATAAACAGCAGCGGCTGGTGAGGTAGAGCCACGGTGCCACGGAGTGAAAAAAATATGTTATAACCTTCATATGTCTCATTAATATAATGCACAACATGAAAAAAACTGAAAAATAAGGTAGTGCCATGGCGATTTATTAGCGTTTTCTTTTCTTTGATGGTCCGGATCGGTTATTAATAACGTTTTGAGTATTGTCTTCGGTGTCGTCGTAATCGGTGCTTATGGGAATATATTGCTCTCCCATTGTTAAGTCTTGGTCATCTTCGTCCTCAATGTCGATGTGAACCACCGGGACATTTTCGCATGACTGACCACTGCAGAAGCCACATACAACGGAACACTTCAACCCAGCTTTCCTGCAACCACAAGCTGCGGCGCATCCTTTTCTACAAGTGCATGAAATGAATTTCAATAAGTTGTCGGGTGCTGCTTGTCCTGTCATGGTGAGTGGAACAAGCCCATTGCTGCCCAGTTTCCAGCCCCAGTTTTCAGGTTTTTTCTCGATTCCATACTATTTCTGGACTTGATGATATGTCCTGAAAGAATGATACTGGACAGCATCCTTCGTTGGTGACAATGAAGCAAGATTGGATTTACTTTTTGTGGTTGATCTAGCAAAACGTTGGTAGCGGATTTCTTCTAAGGTGTCTTCTTCCAAGTTGCCACCATACAAAGCAACGAGAAAGCGTGCTCCAGCATCTGCGATGTCCTCTGCTGTTGCATCCTGATGTTTAAAAATGCCAATGGTGTCACTGAGTCCTGCTGTTTTCTTGAGAAGCGAACAAAACTTCATTTTTCCTTGGTTGAAGATTGACGATGTCGTGTCACAGCCACTAAAAGATTGAAGAAACAGAATGTTCTCAGCTACTTTTTTATGTTTTAAACTATTAGCTGAATATATTATTTCAGCAATTTTGCCTTTTCCTGGTTTGCGGAGGTAGATGTTTCCTTGAGACGGTGCCGATGCTGTCAGCAAAACGAGAAGGTCAACGTCTTCGCCAACTACGAAAACAGCATTAAATTTTGGGCATAAGGAAATCCCTGTTCTGACAATCAACACATCAGCATCTTCTTCCGCCTGGTTGACAGTAATAGCAGCCTGCTCCATTTTTTTAGTGAACATCGAAATTAAACGGCCTTTATTGTTTTCGCCGGCTAAAAATAATTCCTGGAAAAAAATTCCAAATTGTTCCGCCCTTTTACGATGTCCCGTTATATTTGATACATCGAAAAATATTGATATCTAACTTTTATTCCAACATTTTGATCGTAAGATTAACCGCTGCGGATATATTTTCGAAAATACAGTTTTTTGTATCTTTAATTCAAGATGGTGGCTCGAGCGGTCGCACCCCAAGGTCGAAAACTTGGATTTTTCATCAAGACCTAAACCTTAATAACATATTAAAAAACTACTACTACATCACCTTTTGTATGGCAAAGGCCTATAATGGCCCCCACTGATTGGACTAAATCTTTTGCAGCATATTTTCTAGGTAAAAATAAGAAAAAAGTTCTTATAAATTTATATCCTAAAATGCTTAGTTTAGGAGATACAGGGTGTTGCAGTTTCATTTTTATTTTGATTTTTTTTATATAAATTTCTGAACTAACATCAATATTTCGATTGTGTCTATGAGTTTTTTGACATGAGAAATTTTGATGTCAATATGATTCCTACTTGTAGAGGGCGCCACCTACCTATTTTTTTGACTGGTTTGAAGAGTAATAACTTTTCGTCCGTTCCTGTATAAAACTACTGACAAAAGATATACATTTCCGCCGTTTTTTGCGTAAAAAAGGTCTCTAGAATCAAAATAGTCATATCAATCAATACATGTCATCATTCACATAATTTAAACATGTTGACTAGATAATTATTAGACTGAAGTAATAAATTTGAAATGCTCTGTGCTAAAGGTTCAACAGAAACTGTTTTATCATAATTTTTCCGAAGAAAAATTTATGACTAATTTAAAAAATAAAATGTTTCCAAATTTATCATTTCAGTCAAATAACTATCTATTCAACATGTTATTTTTTTTGTCAATAATAACATGTATTGACTATTTCTATTCTAAATATCTTGATAACGGTTGCTCGTAACGACTTTTACCAAGAGACTTTTTTTTACATAAGAAGTGACGAAGAAGTGAACGATATTTATACACTCAGTAGTATGACTGGATAATTATTAGACTGAAGTAATAAATTTGAAATGCTCTGTGCTAAAGGTTCAACAGAAACTGTTTTATCATAATTTTTCCGAAGAAAAATTTATGACTAATTTAAAAAATAAAATGTTTCCAAATTTATCATTTCAGTCAAATAACTATCTATTCAACATGTTATTTTTTTTGTCAATAATAACATGTATTGACTATTTCTATTCCAAATATCTTGATAACGGTTGCTCGTAACGACTTTTACCAAGAGACTTTTTTTACATAAGAAGTGACGAAGAAGTGAACGATATTTATACACTCAGTAGTATTATGCAGGTACGAACGAAAAGTTTATACTCTTCAAAACAGTTAAAAAATATATAAGTAACGCATTCTACAAGTAGAAGTCATTGATACCAAAATCAAATTTCTCATCTCTCGTCAAAAAACACCCAGGTACCAATTTTTACCCAAATATCGACTATAGTTCATAAATTATTTGGAAAAAACCGAAAACAAAATGTAACTTCTACGTCCTGTATCTCCGAAACGAAATTTTTATCTGCAGAATAAGCTACCCGAATACATTCGAACCACCCTGTATACAGTTTTTAGAATATTTTGTTTTCACACATATAAAAACAAATATTTTCATCTATTTAGTCAAATTTAAAGTGTCTAGTTAAACAGATCTAAATAATCTATCTATCTATAAAACTCTCTGTTTTCTACAATTTTAATTCTTCAATATATTTTTTCACTAAGAATTATTAATAAGTATACTTTATTTTATGCATTTTATATTAAAGTCGATTACTACTCCATATAGTATATATTATTTGAACGACTTCTTTCGTTAGTAGAATGTCATATTTTACATAATAATTAATCCGATCAACAGGACGCAGTTATAAACGAACTTAAAACTAAAACGAGAATGGTACAGGAGAAGAAGCTTCTTCAGCAAGACGAGGTCTACAACGGCGCACTCGAAGACATACTTTTGGGCCTTAAAAGTGAACCATATCGAAGAGCAGATGCAGTGAGACGAAGCCAGAGGCGCAAAATTGACAATAACCGCTTATCGAAGACTTTAGAAGAGCTAGAACTATAGATAATACACGAAATACTCTTTAGAGATGATATTTTATTTAGTTTTGGTTAAGTATTTTTCTATAAAACGTTTATAAATTGTTATTTTGGTTTATGTTAGGTACAATGAATTTGTATTTTGTTTACAATTTTGCTATTAAAACTATACGTTTTCAGAAAATTTAAATAAATCGATTAGAAAAATATATTGTGATAAATGACAAAGATATTAAAGGAGCAATGCGTTCATGATTGTGTAAGCAATACTCTTTTGAATATCCTTTTTATGAAAATGCCTTCAGACAAAAGACTTATGGTGCCTTTTCTCAAACTAGTTGTAAGAAAATACATTTTTACACGTTTTGAATTTTATACACAAAAAACATTTTCGAATAATTTTGTATTAATTAATATCTAAATTATATTACATTTTTATATATATTTATTATAAGGGCAATATTACCTATTGTTCGTTGTTTGCTTTTTTAAAAAGTGACTTTTGCTGGCTTTAGACTAATAATTATTAATCATATCATATATGTTTAATTATAATGATACGCTTAATAGATTTTGTTGACACTTCTAAATTATCTACGGCTTTAGTTGAGAAGAATTGTGCAATGGAACGATAAGTCAATGGTCCTTGTCACTTAACTAAGGATAAAAACAAAATTCAACGATCTGTTTTTTACATTTTCTGATTATTATTTCTCTTAGGATTTCAAGGTTACTTTTTTATTAGTTGTAAATTTCTTGCACATCTGAGTCAGTTGTTAAAAAATTCGTTTACAGTTTTACTAGATATATAAAATTTCGTTTATTTTTTGTAATAAAAATATACAGAAGAAACAAACATCAAATATTCATAATCTAACCATTAGACGGAGGTATCTTAGAATAATCATCTAGGTTATGACAGATATAACAGTTAAACATGTTATGACCAGAGTAAGTAAACCGACGATTAGCGACAGTCCGGTTTTCAATTTTCTTTGCGGCTGCGCGAAATAGATAATCTATCTGTCATATGACGAAGCGAAGTTGCCACTGTTGCCATTTATCAAATATCTCTGTATACTCTATTTCAAGTATGCCTCAGGCAACGAATCATTTTTTTAATTATTTATTAGCTGTAAGATATTTTATACATTGAAATTTAGAAATAGGGATTAAACAAAACAAAAAAAATATGTGTAAAACTTTATAATTAATTCTACTTCAAATTATGAGCAGTGTATACCATGTTTATAGGACCACTTCATAATTAGACCAGTTATTTAGATAGTCTATTTGTCAAACACGTCAAAAGAGAGAGAAAGCAAATTTGGTCCCACCACATCAAAAGAGCCGACGCCGACGGTTTCTGTCGCTACTTGTCGGTTTACGTACTCTGTTATATAGAAGATTATTTTCCTTTATCTATGGTTATGACTGACTTCTATGAAGGTAACCTGTGATTTTAGAGCCAGTCAATATCTTGACCACTCTCAAATTGAGCTGGAGAATTGCCTCTTAGCAGAGCTATCATAAAAAGAGAAGAAGAACTTCTAACGCAATTTCACTTAAAAATTGTTTATCTAGAATCCAAACTCCATCTCTATCCAAATTCCATCTCTATAATCCAAACGCCTCTAGACTACTGGCGTACAAGTACAAGTAAGCTGGAATAGGTCAAAGTCGAATACTGAAGAGATTTCGTGTTTCCTAGTGTAATAAAAATAAACCTAGTTCATAGTAGTACCAAAATAAACTTTTATGGTTCAATAAATTCATCATTATACAGGGTGGTTCAATAGAGGACGTCGGTTGTAGCTCGGGAACCGTTAATGATAAGATGTAAACTATTTCCTATAAGTTCGAAAATTGGCCGCTAGGAGATGTAATAGCAACACTCAATTGAAATTCCAATTTTTAATAACTATGTACATCCGTTTTCCTCTAAACCATTTTTGTTTTCATTTTACTATTCAATGCCCTTTATAATAATAATAATAATAATAGCTCCCGTATATAGCGTTTGACGCCTTGGGAGTAGCAAGGTACAGCTTGCCATGCTAGAGCCGTTCGGTATACAAGGAAGGTTATGTGGCTAGCACTACGCTTTAACCGCCTATTATTACCTCAGGATTGTGAATCCCAAGTACTCATTTAAGGCTGTGTCGACCTAGGTGCCCAAACTATTTTTATTTTAATAAAAATAGTCGGTTGATGAAATGCCGGGTGTGGGATTCGAACCCACTACCTTGAGATTGGTAGACGAGAGCCTGTACCTCTACGCCACCGGGCACCTGTATCAATGCCCTTTATACTACAAAATACACTATGATATAAGTCTTAGCATACCATTTGATTTTATTGAGAAAATCTGCAATATTTGAAGAATATCAAAACAATGCCATCTAGTGATCATTTACAAAGTCATTATGAGAGAGTTTATGACACAATGAATGGAACAAAAAAGATTTTTTTTCCATAACAACTTAACGTTAAAATCTGTTCATCCCAAACAGAGGTATCGACAATTGAATATAAAAATGTGTAACCTTCCTGTACTACTTTTTTTGACAATAGACAAAATTGTTTTCATTACCGATTTCGAACAATTTCCAGTGATTTTCCTTAGCTTCTATCATTGTATCATCTTTGACTAGGTAATTGAGAAGTGTCAATTTGGTTAGTAATAATTTAAGAATTTTTATACAAAACACACGTGTATGCCAGTTTTATGTCAGATAAATATAAATTTGATTATTTTTTATTCTCTTTTATTCTCATGTTAAATGTAAATATTAATTATATCCAATATTTAAATTCTTTTAGAAATTGCTTTTAGTTTTAAACTGTTTAAGTTATCTATTAGCAATATAATAATAACTTAACGTTTCTATTATTATTTATTTAATAATATTTCTTTTCAGAAATTACTTGTGATTATAGTTGAAAAAATATTGTAAATAAGCACATATAGGTATAAATTTTTGTACAAATATAAACAAAATCACTAAAAGTGACAAGTCTACTGTGGTAAAATACTTTGATTGTAAATATAGATATTTTTTATTTTATCGCCATTTTTTACTACAATTAGGCTTTGAGACAATGAGTTTAGTTTGGGTCTTTATAATATATGTAGATAAGAAAAGTGTTTATTCCAAGTAGACTTTAACTTAAGTACTGATTTTCTATGAGAAAAAATCGTTAATTATAATAACATTCCTGTAGAAATAGGAATGAGCACAAAATATATTTGTTTTGAACGTGTATGGAATTGTAAATTATATATGTATGTAAACATTATTTTTAGACTTTTTCAGAACATTTTTACTAAATTCGTTAATAAAAGGTGTACAAAATATTAGCGCTTTTCATTAAAAATTAGCTAAGTTCAAATATTTTTAATACCGATGATAAGCTTTGGTATAAAATACTACAAAATAAATTATGATATAAGTCTTAGCATAGGAGGGTGGTTAATAACATAGCAATGTTTAGGAGGGTGGTTAATCACCGCCACCTCACAGATCTACTGTGTGTTCCCCTTTCTTGAGTTATAACAGGTTATAAGTCATCATACAGTCTCAGGGCTCCACAGAGGCGAGCGCCATCTTCGACATCAGCTGTCCCAAAGTTTATGGCACGAACGGTTGTCGTCTCGGCGCACTCAGTGATAAGGTGTTCTGGTGTTTCCCCATTTCCCCACAGAATCTGCATTCGCCGTTGTTTCTCAGCTTCAATCTACTGAGGTGTTCGTTGAGGAGACAGTGTCCTGTTAAAAACCCCGTGACAATCCGAAGATTGTTCTTACTTGAAAGAAGAAGACCGAGAAAAATCAAAGAAAATCTTTTCTCTAGGCAAAAAGGCTCTAAGCATGCTTTGGCCAACTTCGAATTGATGGTTACTGAGTTGATCGTTTTTAGTGCTGCTTGACTATCGGATAAGATGGCTATTTCCTGTTTTCGATAGTTCCTATCTAAGATAAATTGTGCCCCAAACAGCATTTTCACGACTTGCGACCACATGTTTACTAAACACAACGTTGAAATAGTTACAAAAAATAGTTAGCTCCGTACCTTAGGTATTAAAATAAATGTAAACGTTTTTTTAACGTTGTGCCGACGTTGAACTAGTACTACAACAAAGTAAAAGCTTCTGCGACGTCGAATAAACGTTATCTTGTAACCTTTTTTGCTTAAGTGATCTTTAGGTGATTCGGATAACGTAGTTACAATGTTGGGCAATAAAGAGTTTTCCGTCACTTTCAGGACCTATTCCAACGTTATGGAAACTTCGTTTGTTTTACTAATTCCAACGTTGTTTAGATTTCCTTATTCTTACGTTGGTAGGACGTCGAGCCACTACCTTTTTGCAACTGTATTGAACCATAACCTTAAATCTTAAATTTTCATTTCATTGTTCCGTTCAGTCAGACAGTTCAGTGCTGTTTTTATTTTTATAAAAAAAACTTAATTAAAATGGGAGAAATGCACATATAAAACGTAAGAAAGGCACATATAAAACTAAATTTAAATATACATCGACATATTACCGATACTTTATCCACTCCCTCGTTTATTTAGAATATAGAGGGCGGGACAAGCAAATTTGGCTTTGACGTTTGACATTTGATGGCCATGTCTAGGCTCTAGGATGACTAAATTAGGCAATCTTGCGACTAGTATACTACCTGTTACGGCTGAACTGCGACTTAATTAGTCCAGTATGCGACTAACTACTCCATCTTAATCTCCAAAACAACAAAGTGAAAGCCGCCATGTTGTTGAATAAGACAATGTTTCGTTCCTAAAATAGCAATTCCTGCTTTTTGAATACATTAACCTGAAATATTTGACCCTAAACAACACGCAGAAACAATTTTTTTTTCGACTTCGAATAGATTATTCTCATTTTACTAAAAAAAATTAAAGAAATTTTTTAAAACTTCTTTAATTTTAAGGCCCATTAGTATTTTTCAAAGTAGAAACAATACATTTATCAATAAAGTTGTTTGCGTTTAACTTTTTTGCCTTGGGTAACGAGTTACAGAGTTGGTTAAAGTGTTTCAATAATTATGATCTTCAAACATCCTCCACACTTAAATAGGTACTTTTGTTTTGTTTTCCTTTACTGCCATCTGGCATATTATGTCTCTAACTAAATCATAAGAATAATATGTTTACTATAAATATCCCAATTTAGGACAAAACGCGACTTAGACGCCATATTATTATAGTTTTGTATTTCTGTGAATTAGGATTTTAAACAACGTTGCAGTTTATGCTAAGTTAGGCTGCTAGCCAATGTAGGTATCCAACGTCGTTTCGACCCAAAAATTATTCTCCAAACTAGTGCAGACTAGGGTTGGCACGAGGTTGTGCCGACGTTGCGTCCCGACGTTTGGTCGCGTGACACAACGTTGTTCCGACGTCCAAATGCTGCTTGGGGATCTTTCGATAGCGTAGAATTCTGCCTGACGGATGCTGGGATAGGTTGTTTCTCAGCTTCAATCTACTGAGGTGTGTGTCAATAATTGAGGAGACCTATTGGTTCGAAGTATTTAGTTTTTGGCCCAAATACTCCCTATCCCTGCTTTGGTTTTGGAAGCATCAGTATACGCTATGGTAAGGTCTTTTATATGCTGAGTAAATGTTTCTCTGTTCCAATCCTTTTTATTGCTCAATACTACACTGAGGTGTTTCTCAAAGTTGTAAATTCTTGGTATGCCTCAGTAACTCTCAATGGAGAGTTGGAGAAGTGGAATTTTCTTTTTGGGAGTGTTCCAAGACCCCTGACCTGAGAATTCTCCCAGTACTGAATCCGTCAATGACCGTCTAATCATTGTCGCATTGGCATAGCTACCGACGACAATGTGCAATTGTTAGGTCTAGGATAACGTCCATTGCTGCTATTGTGTACAGCCTCTGTACTTTACACAGGTTTTGCCTTCCTGTACGTTGTTCTAGTTTTGTGTACCAAAGCAAACTACTCCATAGGTAACCGTGGGTCTTACTATTATGGTATACATCCAGCGCAAAATGTTATTGGTGCCGCCCCATCTATTTCCCGCCAGTCCTCTGCATTTCATGTGAGCCTTTGTGGTTTTGCTGGTAATGTTCTTAATATACTTGTTCCAGAGAAGTTTACTGACCAGGGTTATTCCTAGATAGTTGCCTTCCTGTGATGGCAGTATTTCCTTTCCATCTAGATGGATTCTTTTCAAGTGTTTCGCAGACTTCGTTTTCTTGTGAATGGTACTACTGCGATTTTTGTCTGAGTTGATGCTCAGCCCGACAGTCCTGCACCATCTCAGCAATACGGTGTCCTCTTTGGATAATATCACACAGGGTGCCGTCATGTTCCCCCCCAGCGATATAATAGATCATCTGCATACCCTATGCCGTGTACTTCCGGTAGAGCCATGTACGTCCCCGCAATGTCCATGAAAGCACAGATTGCTGTTTCTCTGCTATCCAGGCTTGCCTGTATTAGCTCGGTTAATTGGTACAGAGCAGTTTCTATGGATCTGTCTGCTCTATATGCATCCATACTTTCCCCATTGTTTTTTTTTTGAAGAAGAGATGATAAAAAATATAAAAAGAGATAATAAAAAAATAAGACTAGACAAAAACATAGAACTTTATTATCATAGAACAAAAAATCTATGTCGTTAATATAATTTTAAAATAAAATATGGTACAGTATATAATATTAGGATGATTTCTTAGAGTGATTTTTCACTATGTTTGCTCCATTTTGTAGACCAAACTGGCGTAACAAATCAGATAATGATTTACAAACTTTTTCAGTATTTAAAGATGTAGTACTTTGATCATCTGAAAGAAAAAGACAATTTTCTACAAATATTTAAAAAACCAGGGTGCAGTAAGTAAGTGTAAAAGTGTTAGTTTCAATTTATGTCTTTCTTTATCTATGTCGTTAGAAATGAAATATGTAATATGTTTATATACTCTATCCACGAGTAATCACATACGTACATAAGTACTACCGTGCTGGCAACTGTTACTTTTGGGTCGGAATTTACATGTGTGGAATAAGTCGCATAGGGATCTTATTAAGTCGAAGTGAGAGAAATGCGACCGTGTACTGTTGCGGCGTTGCCGATACGCCTTTCCCTATCAGGTAAAGTAAAATCTCAAACCGCTTATTTTTAAACGACATTTTTTTCGAACAGATAACTAAATAAAGTCAGATATGTAGTTAAAAAAGTTAGATATGTTTCTGAGCATCTGAAATGGAATTATAAGGATATCGTTAGGGTGTCCATTTTTTTATAAATAAAAAATAAAACGACAAAACGTCAGATATCGCGATAATTTAAAAACTCAACTTTTTAACACATAACACGCCGTAACTCAAGAACCACTTTAGATATTGAAACTTTTTTTTATTTTGAAGATCGGATCTTTTACAATATGTTTAAATAAGAAAAATTCGATAAGGTTGTTTTTTCCATTCAAAAATTTTTAACAATCCATCCATTTACTTTTAGTACATAGCAATTTTCAGCAATCATGTAACTTTTTTATTTATAAATATTTTCACATACTGTCTGCGAAGAAAATATAGCAGAAATGTTGAGAAAGAAGTTTTTTAATAAAACTACAATCGATTATTTTTTAATATATTTTGAGATATCGGTTCATTTTGAATTCAGAGTTCTAATAGCGCGACCACTGTCGAACACCAAGTCAATTCCACTTATTTTTACCAAAAATGCAAGTGTTTCTAACTTGCACTTAAAAATTTTCAAGCTCTGGGGAAAATTACGACTCGTTAATAAATAAACAAAGTATCCCGAGACGTAATTAAATCGTGAAGCTGAACGCACGATATACACCTTTCCCTAGAACTTTAAGTACTGATAGAGGTACTGATTGGGTCGATCGGTGGACTGTGACAAATCTGCTATATCCCCTTCCCCGTCTCTTAGCAATGTGCGCAGTTTCTCGGTTTATTTCGTGCGTTTGGCAACGTGTTTACTGTTCTCTCTTTGTTCAGTACATTATAAACGCCATTGTACTCTTCTTACATACGGAAATCTCTACCCAAGACTAACCTTTGCCAGCCCTTAGTATTATAAATACACTCACCTTCAAAACTTAAAGTAAGCAAATGAATTGCACCAGGATTTGCTTTACATATTGATCGTAGTTCTGCTAGTAAAGATTCCAGTGTGATGATTATTTGAGATTCACCCTAAAAAAGAAGATTCTTACTTTTTTATGGTTATGAAAAATACATATATATATTTTTTTCTATAGAGATCGAAAAGATTTGTTAACATCTAAAACAAATTTGTTAACATGTAAAACAAAACAGTGTGTCGGGCATCTACAGGGTGGCCCATCGAAAACGTTCCGCAAGGCATAACGGCCAGGGTATTTTTTTTTCAAAAAATCCAAAAACACGTAAATTTTGTTTGTGAGGGGGACAACTTTTGCCCCAAAAATGATTGCAAAATATTTAACCCTCTAAGCGGGGGTGTCATCCCCCAACTTTTTTTAAATGGGAAGGGGGGTCAAGTGGCACCGCAATAAAAAGAGCTTTCTATTCTCTAGATTTCCCCACTTCGTTTTTGAAAATCGGTCGAGTCATTGAGAAAATATGAAGGATTGAAATTTGAAAAGTTTATTTTAACATTTATCAGAGTAAATGATAAGGATAAATTCCTTCGACAAATTTGCTGTTTTTTCTTATTATTTCTAAATGTTTACGCATTTTTTCACTTGCCACAAGGTTGAACGATCAGGTGCGGTAGATGCTAGATGGCTGTTCTGTGACTTGTGCGTTGAAGTTCTTCTCAATATCGTTAAACTGACCTACAATAGAGTTTCCAAAAATATCAGCCCAAACGTTCAATTTCTGAGGGTTTTGTGTGTGCTCCTCGTGAAAAACCCTGCGGTTGTCCTCAGCCCAGTACCGACAGTTGTGCCGATTAACTACACCGTTCAAAAAGAAAGTACACTCATCCGAAAAACACACATTAAATAGGAAATTATTATCATTCGCCACTCGTTCACTCATCATTTCACAAAATTGCAAACGTCGATCAAAATAGACTTCGTTGAGTTCTTGTACCAACTGAATTTTGTACGGGTGGAACTTGTGTTTTTTTAATATCCTTTGGACACTTGTACGATTCACGCCGGTCTCATTGGCTAATTTTCTTGTACTCAGCGTACTATCCATGGCAACTTGGCTCAATACAAAATACCTCCATAGCTTCATTTACTACAGTATTTTCCCTCTGCCTCTTTTTATTCATAACGGAACCAGTTTTGCGAAATTTTGTTACTAACTTGCGAACAATTTTGCCATAAAGGCGAAATAAAGGTGTTTGTCAAGATAGCGTTCATTGAATACGTACACAACCCGATAAATTCATTATTTTTAAAATAAAGTTCTATTATTTCCACTTTTTCTGCAAGTGAGTACACCATAATTATTGTTAAAAATTTTAACAATATTGAAAAGAGCAACTACCGCACCTGATCGTTCAACCTTGTGGCAATTGAAAAAATGCGTTAACATCTAGAAATAATAAGAAAAAATAGCAAATTGGTCGAAGGAATTTATCCTTATCATTTACTCTCATAAATGTTTAAATAAACTTTTCAAATTTCAATCCTTCATATTTTCTCAATTACTTGACCGATTTTCAAAAACGAAACGGGGAAATATAGAGAATAGAAAGCTCTTTTCCTTGCGGCGCCACTTGACCCCCCTTCCCATTTGAAAAAAGTTGGGGGATGACACCCCCGCTTAGAGTGTTGAAGATTTTGCAATCATTTTTAGGGCAAAAGTTGTCCTCCTCACAAACAAAATTGACGTGTTTTTGAATTTTCTGAAAAAAAATTACTCTGGCCGTTATGCCTTGCGGAACGTTTTCGATGGGCCACCCTGTATATTATATTCCACACAAAGTATCGTAACTGACATTTTGAAAATTCTACATAGAGCGACAAAAAGCGACTTTTAGTGCGATTTAAAAATTCACTTTTGTTAGATATGCCATTTATTTTGTCTGCTACAGCATCATATGAGCCTTTGCTGTTACAATTTGTTGTGGGTATTGTTAGTCAAAATAAATTGTGGGTTATTTACGACACTTTGTGTGGAAGGCCACGATATGACCTGTAATAAAGCAAGATTATCAGATGAACTTCTGTAAATTTCGTAGATCGTTGTTTCAAAATGCCCTGTAAAACTCCCCAATAACAATCTCAAAGTACCTAACTAATGCCATATTGTCAATAATATGAATAATTAAAACAGTTCAAGTTCATTAGTTAGAACTTTTGTTTATATCTCAACTAAATGACAATTTCAAATTCACAATAAAAAAAGTTATAAATAATAGATATCTTTAAATTGCTGACCTGGATATTAATTATTTGAATCTTTCAATTGGCGTGATTTTCCTTATTGAATGTTAATTAGCCCTGATCAATATTGTTGTGCTGAATATAATCATATTCAAATTTAAAAAAACAGAGTCGGATTTCAAATTATTTTAAATAACAGTTAAATAGTTTTGTTATTATTAAGGTACCCAAAACAAAAAAAAAGTATCAAGTGTGGCATATCATTGTACTCAGGAAACCGAGTTCTTTCAAAACCTGAAATAAAAAAATCAGGTCCGTATTGAAAAAAAAATAAGTTGGCCTCTGTATCTCACATATTATCAGCTAATTTGAAAATCTAAAAATACCAGGATAGTCCTAATAAAGTGGCCATGAGAATGCGCAATTAGTTTTTTGATTTTCTAAAAACTAACGACAGGAAATAATAAAATTGATTTTCAAAAAAATCAGTTTTTTCCAAAAAACTCATCAATCCTTGAAATTTTTAAAACTTTTTTGATGGCGTCTTGGTGAACATGCCAAGGAGGCAACTTGGCCCCAATTTAACCATCTTCGTATCTATTACGGTTTCCGAGATACCAATGCTCGTACCTCGAATTGCACCCTGAATAGGTAAGGCAATGGATAAGAGTTGTAAAGGGCACTATGTCTACAGGGTGCTACAAATTCGAGGTACGAGCATTGGCATCTCGGTAACCGTATATACGAACATGGTTAAATGGGGGTAAAGTTGCGGTTTGGGATGTTCACCAAGATGCCATCAAAAAGTTTTAAAAATTTCAAGGATTGCTAAGTTTTTTGGAAAAAACTGACTTTTTTGAAAATCAATTTTATTTTTTCCTGTCGTTACTTTTTAGAAAATCAAAAAACTAAATGCACATTCTCATAGCCACTTTATTAGGGCTATCTGATAATATTTTAGAATTTCAAATTAGCTTATAATTTTTGAGATACAGAGGCAAACTTAATTTTTTTAAATACGGACCTGCATTTGTTATTTCAGATTTTGAATGAACTCGCTCTCCTGAGTACAATGATGTGCCACACTTAATATTTTTTTTTGTTTTGACATTTGAACACAATTCATTTAATCTAATTTCAAGTCCGGCTCTGTTTTTTTTAAATATTTAATCTATTCATCGTTACAATATTGAGATAAGCTTTCAAACTTAACAATGACGTGGAGTAAAACATTAAATACGGAAAATCAAATGCCATAAAATAATATAAAATAATTAATATAAATATAATATAATATAAACAATCAAATCATTTTCCCGGAAGATGGATTGGAAATGGTAGAGCAGTATAATGTCCAGCGAGATTCCTGGACCTATCGCCAAGGGGCCAAATTATTTGACGTCATTTGTAAAAGTGAACTCAATTCATCTCAACGTTTATAATAAAGAGTACAAAATGCATGCGGAAGTATAAGAAGAAAGTTCAAAGAGGTATAAGTAAAATTGAGCGAAAAATAAATTTGTGCAATAAGGACGGTGGTAACCCTTTCGAACAAGTAGAACATTAGAAACTAGTAAGTAAAAGTTGATTTATTTATAATAACTATGATTAATATTATGCATATTATTAGATCACATACTGAGATTTCAAATTCACAATAAAAAAGTTAAAAATAATATCTTTAAATTTCTGACCTGGATATTATTTATTTGAATCTTCCAATTGGCTCGATTTTTCTTATTCAATGTTAATTAGCGCTGATCAATATTGTAGCTATGAATATAATCAGATTAAATAATTTAAGAAACCAGAGTCGGACTTCAAATTATTTTAAATAATAATTAAATAGTTGTGTTGCTGTTAAAGTATCCAAAACAAAAAAAGTATAAAGTGTGGCATATCATTGTATACAGGAGACCGAGTTCTTTCAAAACCTGAAATAAAAAATGCAGGTCCGTATTTAAAAAAAATAAGTTGGAGTCTGTATCTCAAAAATTATCAGCTAATTTGAAAATCTAAAAATACTATCAGATAGCCCTAATAAAGTGGCTATGAGAATGTGCAATTAGTTTTTTGATTTTCGAAAAAGTAACGACTGGAAAAAATAAAATTGATTTTCAAAAAAATCAATTTTTTCCAAAAAACTCAGCAATCTTTGAAATTTTTAAAACTTTTTTGATGGCATCTTGGTGAACATCCCAATACGCAACTTTGTCCCAATTTAACCATGTTCGTATCTATTACGGTTACCGAGATACCAATGCTCGTACCTCGAATTTGTAGCACCCTGTATACGGATTTTAGCAAGGCCTTTGATCTTGTTGATCAAGATATCTTGTTGAATAAGTTGGGGTTGTTTGGTATATCTGGAACTCTTCTGTCTTGGTTTAAGAGTTACCTAAAGGGCAGAACTTTGCGGGTAAGGGCGAATGTTTTTTTGTCAAAAGAATTCCAGGTGACGTCAGGTGATACTGGCAAATATCTTGCATCTAATTATCTCCTTTTCGCAGATGACCTAAAGATCTATAGAGCGATCAAGTCTCCTTTGGACTGCAAGTTGTTACAGAATGATCTTAATCTATTACATCAATGGTGCGCAAAAAACAATCAAAGATTGAATATAGGTAAATGTTCTTATATCATATTTGGTCGCAAAAGGGTGGTTACAGAGGCAACTATCGCATTGGAGAAATTGAGATCTGGATGGTCGGGACCGTCAAGGATCTGGGAGTTTATCTGGACGAAGCTCTTCGTTTTACTTCGTCCGGTAATTTTCATTGTGATAATATGATTGGCAGAGCAAATCGAATGTTGGGTTTACTGATTCGTACGTGTGATGATTTTAATGATATAAAGTGTATAATATGTATGCATGTTTCATATGTTAGACCTACACACAACCAAACTTACAATATGGAATCACTCTTTATTTCTGACTAAATTTCTTGCAAGGAAAAAAATTGGTATACAACTTTAAGATAAGGCTGTCTGTTGTAAATAAACATGATAATAAAGAATAAACGACTGCTGCGATTTATTTTCTTTTGAATTTTGTGTTCATTAGTAAAATCACGATTGTCCGGTAATTTTCATTCGACCCAAAAAAATAAAAGAAAATGCCTTATATTGGATTAAGAGATGTACAGAGGGGAAGAATGATTGCTCTCACTGGAGAAGGAATGCCCCAAAGAGTGATGCAAGGTAATTGGAATTAGGAACACACAAGAACAGGCCCAGACAAAGTCGTCAAAGAGTCACAACTGAACAACAAGACCGCCTTGTGTGTCAAATTTCAAATTGCTAGAAGAAATCCCAATGTTTCTCATACAGAGTTACAAAGACAACTTCTGGCAGCTACAGGTGTGATTGTTTCAGTTGAAACCATAAGAAAAAGTCTTCGTGCTCGAGGTTTTACAGCAGGAGAGAGCAAAATAAAATTGACCGGCTAAATTGACGCCTTCAACATCAAAACTGGACAACTGAAAATTGGCAAAATGTTCTTTTTTCGGATGAGACCAGAATTGGCCTAAGATCCGATGACCATCGAATTCAGGTGCTCAGAGCTCTAGGAATACGAGCGAGACTCCAAATCTATACTATACTATATCATAAAGGAGGAACTGTAATATTCTGGGGAGGTATTATGCTGGGAGTAAAAACTCCACTGTTACCACTTCAACAAACTTTAACGGGACGGGGGTATGTTGATTTAGTGCTGTGAATTTTAACTTGATGCATGATAGTGCACTTTCCCATACCAGCAGAGTGACTAGAGAATGTCTTGAAACGGAAGGTGTCATAGTTTTGGACTGGCCTGTATGTTCACCAGATCTAAACCCTATCGAACACCTGTAGGACCAGCTCAAAAAAAGGGTTAGAGCTAGTCGAAACAATCCAGGAAATCTCGCATAGCTTATTGATGCAGCATTAGCAGAATGGGAAAACATACCCCAAAAAAGACAATGTTGATAATTTAATAAGAAGCGTGCAAGCGCGAATAGAAGCTTGTATAAAGGCTAGTGGCAACAAGGATAATTAAAATTATCAATTTTCTTTTTCTTTTTGCTTTTTGGTTATTAAAAATTTAAATCTTAATTTCGTTCCAGAAACGAAAAAAATTCCATTATGTTTATTTTGGGAACTGATTAATTTTTTTATTGCTATATGCTATTCTCTGGCTATATGGATTATATTTCATTAAAAGTCATTGGTAAGGACTAAGTTTTATTCATAACCACAAAATTTTCATACGTCTCAAAAATTATGAAAAATAATAGATGGTTCCATATAAGTTTGGTTGTGTGTATTTTGGAGTATGGATCCATTATTTGGGGCCCGCATTACGAAATCTATATTAAGCGGTTAGAATCTTCCCAAGAGAAGATTTATTAAATATTTAAATTTTACAGTGGCGCAAAGGGGTCTACGACTGGGCCCAGTGTGTACTTTGGGATTGAATTTGTTGCAGGCTCGCAGGAAATTCTTAGATTTGTTTTTTCTTTAGAATAATAAATAGGTTGATAAGTTCACCTGATGTCTTAGCTTGGGTTAGATTTCATGTTCCACCTAGGAACATTAGAAGATCACTACTGCTCGCCTGCAATGACTTCAATTCCCGCCAGTTTCAGAATATGACATATAACAGAATAGTTTTACTAGTTAATAATTGTTATCCTGGTCTAGATTATTTCAATGTATCCCTGGCTTCATTCAGGGCAAAATTGAGGTCTGTTTTGGGTGGTATGTAGATAGGTGTAATGTAAATAAGTAATAATTGTAAAACTTATTACTATATTTTCTCTTTTAGTTTATAGATTATCCAAGGTGTTTCAAAAAACATGTGCCGTCTCTCGTGGGGAGATTCCTCAAGTAAAAATAAGATTTATTTTTCATATCAATATAGGTCCGATTCTGCTTCGTTTCGTAGCTACAGGGTGTTAAAGTCTTAATAACCTTTCGATTTATTTTAATTTTGTTCCAAGTACTTTTAGTGTTTCGAATTAAATTTTGAGGGTAAACGTTAATACGACATATTTTAAAGCTAAAAAAGTGTCGACATATTCACCAGGGACGTGCATATGGGTTTTCACTAGAATATTTTTCTAAAAAAAGCATGTAGCCACTAAGTTTTTTTCTATTGTTGGCGAAATAGTGTAAACACTTTAATGCCGATTAAAAGTTGTCTCTCGATATTTTGTCGATTACGGCCTCCTTGATGAGATAAACGCAATTATATTAATTTGTGTCTTGATCCAATAAGTTTAATAGCAACCTTTCAAACAATTTTGATATCATTAACTCACGAAAGTTTTAAATAAATACTCATTGATTCCTCATCCAAAAATATGAAAAAAAGTTCCCATATACATGGGTTTGGAAATGCATAATTTTGGAGTTACAGGATGTTAAAATTTTTTTAAATTAGTGTTTTTGTAATTATCTTAAATACCATTATTTTTTATATGAAATTGCTGTAGGTTGGACTAATAGTAATCATAACTAATGGTAATAATATTTAATAAAAAATTAGGTAAAATATATAATTTATTAATTTTTTTTATTTTAATTTTATTATTGTGATGAATAAAATTCCGTTTATCTCATCAAGGAGGCCGAATTCGACAAAATATCAAGAGCTAATCTTTAATTGGCTTTAAACGAACTACACAATTTTGATATCAAAAGAAAAAAATCAGTGGCGCACATGTTTTTTTTTGAAAAATATTCCAGTGATAACCCATATGCACGTCCCTAATGAATTTATCGACACTTTTTTAGTATTAAAATATGTAGCAATTATAGTAACTTTTACCCACACAATTTCATTTGAATCATTAAAAGTACTTGGAAGAAAATTATAATAAATCAAAAGATATTAAGACTTTAACACCCTGTAGCTACGAAACAAAGCAGAATAGGATCTATGTGGATATGAAAAATAAATCTTATTTTTACGTGAGGAATCTCCCAACGAGAGATGGCACATCTTTTTTGAAACACCCTGTATATAATGTATTATTTTTTTTAGTTTTTTAGGTTTTAAATATATAGAATTTATTATTTTCATAATTTTGTAAAAATGGTGAAGTAAAGAAATAAACATTTTGTGTAATTAAAGGGTTTCAAATTTTTTATCGGTTTCTCAGTTGTTCGACGTAACTTGATGTATGTATAATATACATTCATTGTATATGCTAATCATATACTAGACTTGATTACATTAAACTTAAGTAAACTATTACCTTTGCTATTACTAACCTTCTCTAAGACTTCAGATTGCTTCATACTACAAACTTCCATAAGAAGTGACAAAGGCACCGCAGTTTTATTAATAATCATTTGCTCCATATTGTATAACAATTGATACAAATAGCTTCTAGAATCGACTTCTTCTGTTTCTTTAGGACTCGGTATTGACGGTAATCCTGGGGCAATACCTAGTATAAAAATATGAGAAAATATGCAACATTAAAATGCTCAGACAAATCATGATTTATAAAAAATAAAAAATGGTGATAAAGTATAAGTGTAAATAGTGCGCCGGGCATCTGTAGCTCCTAGAATAAAAAACTTGAGAATTTTGTTTAAGTGTAAACCTAAAGTATGTACCAAGATGTATTTCAGGAAAATATTGTAACTTCTACAGGGTGGCTCAAAAAAGTGTGAGTGGATCGGGATGATTTTTTTTAAATGGAACACCCTGTATATTATTGCATTTTTGGCTTCCTTTCAGATCACTTTACATAATCCTAAGATATGAATAAATATATTTAGATAGTTTCAGAGATATTAATGAATAAATAAAAAAAAATATATCTTTCAAGCTTCATTAAAAAAATATATTACAAATACAAGAACTATCCTGAAAACAAAACTATATTAGGTATTTACTTTAGATGGTCTATACTTAACTTTGGTATAAATATGGTAATCTTATATCATTACAGGATGTTCAAAATTCTACGCCAAACTTTCTAAAATACAAAATAATTTTTCTTTGTTTTTTTAAATGGAACACCCTTATATTATTTTTTTATTAGATGGAGAATTAAAAATGAACATTTTTTATATTTAAAGTATTTCAAAAATTTTAATGGGTTCACAGATACACGCAGTATTATTTCATATGGCTGGCTCAACGGTAAAATACGAGAGAAAAATCATAGGGTAGCTTTATAAAACCGCGAATATCTGCGAAACCGTTAAAATTTTTGAAATACTCTAAATACAAAAAAATGTAAATTTTTTAATTCTCCATCTATTGAAAAAAATAATATACAGGGTGTTCCGTTTAAAAAAACGAAGAAAAATTATTTTATATTTTAGAAAGTTTGGCGTAAAATTTTGAACATCCTATATGATATTTCGATTACCATATTTATAGCAAAGTAAGTACAGACCATCTAAAGTAAACATCTAATATAGTTTTGATTTCAGAACAGTTCTCGTATTTTTAATATTTTTTTAAGAAAGGCTGAAAAATATATATTTATTTATTTATTATCTCTGAAACTATTGAAATATATATATATATATATATATATATATATATATATATATATATATATATATATATATATATATATATATATATATATATATATATATATATATATATATATATATCATATCGTAATTATTATCGATTATGTAAAGTGATCTGAAAGGAAGCCAAAAATGAAATAATATACAGGGTGTTCCATTTAAAAAAAAATATCCCGATCCAATCACACTTTTTTGAGCCACCCTATAGAAGTTAAAATATTTTCCTGGAATACATCCTAGAACATACTTTAGATTTGCTAAACAAAATTCTTAGGTTTTTTATTCTAGGAGCTACAGATGCCCGACGCAATATTGCCGGACCCTGTAGAATTTGCCTTCTTCATTTTCTTTATTTACACTTATTATATCTAAAGAAGTTTACTTAATTACTCCCAGGTTGATAACTTTAGTCTATGTCTGCATAATGCCGTGATATTTTAGTGACACTGTAGTAAATCATAATCGATCTTATTCTATGTATGTTGAACTAACTAAGTTAGGAGACATCCAGTAAAACTAACGGAATTTTGACAGATAGTGGGCAATTAAAAATAACTACAATAATAACTATTGATCCAAAACCCAGAGTTGGATCAAAATTGAAAAACACAATATACAGGATGGCGCCCCTCATACGACTCGGGGGCTCCAAGGAGAATGGTAGTTTATATCGAAATGAAATTTTAGGAATTAAAATAGGTAGGTTAATTGAAAGCATCTTCTTGAATTCTACAGGGTGTCTCCAAAAAAAGTTACGTATCAAAGTTGGGTTTTTTGTAAAGAAACACCCTATATATTAATTGATTTTGGGATTCTAGGAAAATAATAAAGGTGAGTTCCATTAAAGAAGTATATGCCTAAAGCACGGCATATAAATCACACGGCAGGCCGACTCGCTTTGGCGGGAACGCTACGCGCATATCCTCGCGCACGCCGCCATTTGCGTTTCCATCAACAGAAAGTAACCAGTGTCGTAGTTTTTTCAGCGACAACACACAGTTACGGCAGATTCGGGTCAGTAGTGCGACTTAATTTATTTTGATTTTTTCTTGAGTGATATATTTTGTTTTTGTTGTTTTATTTTGTTTGTGTGATATATTTGGGTTTTCTAGTTTTATTTTCGTTTCTTATGTATTATAATTGCTAAAAGGTGCCCGGTGGCGTAGAGGTACAGGCTCTCGTCTACCAATCTCAAGGTAGTGGGTTCGAATCCCACACCCGGCATTTCATCAGCCGACAATTTTTATTAAAATAAAAATAGTTTGGGTACCTAGGTCGACTCAGCCTTAAATGAGTACTTGGGATTCACAATCCTGAGGTAACGCGAAATTTCGAGAAACAATAGGCGGTTGAAGCGTAGTGCTAGCCACATTACCTTCCTTTGTATACCGAACGGCTCTAGTATGGGAAGCTGTACCTTGCTACTCCCAAGGCGTCAAACGCTATATACGGGAGCTAGTATTATTATAATGTAATATAATTTGTTTTAGTAGTTTTATTTTTGTTGTTCAAGAAAAGTTTCTTTCTGTTTCCTAGAGATCCTATTAGGTTTGTATATATGTGATTAATTATTTTAACATATTTTAGTTGTGAAAAAAAAACAGTAGTATACATATTAGGACATTCAGCTAAATAGGAAGATCTAATTAAAAATTTTAACAAACTTTAATATTAGTAAGATTTAATGTTAAATATTTAGTAAAATTTAATGTTGTATCTAGACATTAAAAACTAAATTTAAAAATCATTATACTATTAATTTAATTATAATTATAAAAGTAAATAAAATGAGTATATCTAAAATAAGTTAACAATACATTTTGAATATATAAATAAGGCCCACAAAAGGTACAAGTTGCGTTCTGTTCATTTTGAATTTAAAATGTTTACCAATTCACTTTGTAACCGTATAAAATACAATGCGGTACTACTTTGTTTCCTGCCATGAAAAAAAATAGAAGTTTCTCAAAAAAAATTGTGGATTTATTAATTTGTGAAATTTGAATATTAATAAAATTTGCTACGCCATTGATGGGCATAATTTGTACGTAGCCTCTTTATATTGTTCAATAAATATTTTATTGGTATTTCTTTAATTCTTGTTTGTAACTCCTGGCATGTTTTTGTTCGTTGCATGTTTTTTAATTTTAATTGTCTATTCTCTACAGTGAAATATTTAATTGATTTTTTCATTTTTACTTGTCGAGAAGTATGCGCGGTTGAGGATTCATTTGTTTGGACAAAAGTATTGTGTAAATAAAATTCAGTTTCAGTCAATTACAGTATTTTTTTTTAATACGACCCTGTCGTATTTTCTGAGAAACTTTTTGATACGTTTTAATCCGGCCCTGACTAGGAAACGATAATGGCTCCGTCAAGGTCAAATTTGGCGTACCGATTGTTTCATGTGCCGTGCCTAAAGTGTAAGGATTTTGACATATTTTACATTTTGTGAAAATGAAGAATACATTTCAAATTTCAATAACAGCTACCTAAATTGTATAGCTTGATATTTAGTATTGTATTGTTAAACCAAATTAAAATTTTACCCGAAAAGTTGTACAGGGTGAGAGAAAATTAATATTGAACAATGGTCACTTTTAAAAGCAAGTTACTTCTTTATTTTAAATAGAACTACGATATTAGCCGAAATTCGGTTTCGGTTTCGGCCTCAAAAAGCAGCTTCGGTCACACACTAATTTGAATAGATATAACAAAATAAATTTTTTACATCTCATTATTGCTACTTCTTTAGCTCTATAAGATGGTGATATCAAATTTTCAAACTGACGTTTCTTCTTTTAAATTTTTATAAGTCCTTTTAAAGTTCCAAAACCAAAAAGCACTTACAAAATTTAAAAAAAAGAAACGTGAGTTTGAAAATTTTATATCACCATCTGATATGGCAAAAGGAGTAACAATAATGGGATGAAAACTAAATGATCAGATTTTTAGACATTGACAATGATGAGAAGTCTACTAACTACTAGGGTTACCAGGTAAAATAATTTTTTATTTACAACCACATATGTAATACTGACATTACTGACTTTTAAAAAATTGAAAGTGTCAAATTATCTACATTTCCCTCACTCGGTTTTTCTTATTTCTCGCCTCATTTAATTAAGCAAAATATTCTTGTAATATCTTTATTAAATACTTATCTAACATCCACAAAAATAAGCAAAAAGATTAACAATAATAATTGAAGATTTTAATACATTTATTTGTTGAAATTAATGGTCAAATTTGACTTATTGTACGCGTTAATCGATATTGTTAAGGGGCCGCACAGTGTTTTATGATATAGGGACTAGGGGACAAAAATAATTTATTTTGCTATACAGCCGGTATAATAATACTATTACTCTATATTTGTCAATCATATTCAAGGGTATCTATACACATAATTCATATTTAAAAAATACAATATTATTAGCAAAATTTAACTCATAATTAATGAAGTTTTTTATGAGTCAATTAATAAAAGAATTCTGCCCGCGCCATAATTGATTGTATTAATGTTTTATAAATAGTGGTTTCTTACTTTTTATTCACTGAACTGAAATCAACTTAATATATTACATCTATGTATACTTAACACTAAATAGGTTCATAACAGAGATCAATATAAAAAATGTAGAAATAACAAATTAGTCGAAGGATTCTGCTCCTGCTAATTGATTATATTAATGTTTAATAAATAGTGTTTTCTTACTTTTTTCTTTACTGAACTGAAATCGACTTAATATCTATCTATATTTTTGTATACTTAACACTGAAATATGTTTATAACAGAGATCAATATAACAAAAATGTAGAAATAACCAATTAGTCGGAATCTTCACTTTCTGATTCATTTTCCACTAAATTAGACAAATCAAGAGGCAGGGATAAATCTGTTCCCTCACCAGTATCAATCACATGAACAATATCATTAATAATCACAATAATCAGTATTAATTATTAGGTATCACATATTAATATCATTTCGGCTAACATTAGGTAACATTATCCTGGTGTTCAGCCAAGTTTTATTATTTTGCACAAAACGCGAGCGAGTTGCTTTCCTTCCACTTTGCGGCCATTTTTAAACAAAAATATTTACTTGTCTGCTGAATGAGTTTGTTTAAATTCGTGTCTTAACCATTGGGTATTAAAAGGCTTCACAATTTTTCGGCAACACAGACCATTCCTCAAATAAGACCGATTTTTTACATGAATCTCCCTTCCTAAAAAAAATTAAGAAAAAAGGTTTGGGGCAAGTTGGGGCAAATTTGTATTGCGGTTTCGAAAACTACATAGTTTAGAGATTATTATCAGCCTAAAATCCTGAGGGGGTTTTTGGGGGTATTTTTGAAAAGCCGAAATGAAATGTAAAAATATATATTGTTTTCGCATTTTAACAAGCAAAATTCTAGATACATAAATATATATATGTATAGAACATAATTTTCATATGAAAATATTAAAACCATAAAGTATATACCTTGGATAATATTATCCATTATTTACACGATTATATTCACAAATTTACCTGTCACAAAACAACGTCAAAATACAGAAATGACAGAGCTGATATGGCGATCAGAATCTGATCCGAATATCACTTGTTTTTACAGCCTACTTATAACTAAAATATTCTGTTGCTGAAGTTTTACGTTGCATTTCCTTCTGATGACTCAATAAGTTATAAGAATAATAAATAAAATAAAAATATAATAAATAAGAATATTATCAACATTGATACGTAATTTTTTTTATTTTTGTACATTAGACAAAACACTGTGGGCCGCCCTGATTATGTGTTTCACTCATTGAGGTTTAACTGCCGCAAAAACTTAACTCCTGACTTGTGCCAGGTCTTCTAATGTCAACAAAAGAAGATAAAGAGTTTGAATTGCTACATGAAGACGATGGCAACGATGTCGTTGAAGGTATCATATTTGCGGTTTCATTTGGTTGGCTACAGATGCATCCACATAACCCTCAGCCACAGTATTGGATTTCCATCCCCCTAGACGCTTCAGCTGTAAAATATCAGCTCCGCTATTTACCAGCAACGTAGCCGCTGTTCGTCTAAAAGCATGACCTGTGTAGGTTTTTGCATTGGGAAGTTTCATAAAGCTAGCAATTTTGTACGGAAATTTAGATATAGAATTGTATCCAAAGGGTTGATTTCGAGCTTTTCCTATTATATATAACTAGTTGAAGCCTGGCGCATTCGCCACGACATCAGGAAGAAAAGATACTTTTTATTCTTTTTAGTTAAATGAAAAACAAAAAATCCGGCGACGACAGTTTTTAGAAGAGCGAATTAGCTATCTTTTAGTAAAAAAAGCAACTTTCTAGAGCAAGTCGTTACTTCAGTAGAGACGACACAGATAAACATTAGCATTTTATATATGTAGATATAACACGAATATCTTTTCGTAACTGTATAAATTCTTTCACAATTTCTATCCAACTTGTGTTAGTTATCATAAATTATCTGCTCTTATAAGTTTTTGTATCGGGAATTTCTATGCAAATTTTGTTTTCTAAAATATCAATATGCGTAGTTTTCATCTTCAGTAGCTCATCACTTCGACATGCCCCAGACACACCTACTATAAGCGCAACCTAAAACAATGAAAATAAATATTTAAAAACAGAAAAAGAAAACATTTAAAAAACCTTACTTTACTAGGAAGGAATTCTTGAGGTGCTTTCGTGAGAAAATCCTCCAAGTTTTGCCTGGTAAAAATGCTAGACTTCTTTGGCTTAAAACCTACATTCTGGCGGTTTAAAAAAGCGACGAGTTTGTGATATTTTGATATGTCAGTTTTTCCCTTAATTCTAGCATTGTCCGTATCATGCTGTACGTAGTCCAAAGAGTAGATGACTTTTTTGCCTTGCCATGTCGCTAAAATATGCCATCAAGACTGTCTCCGAAACAATATTCTTAGCATTTTTTTCGGCACACCATTTTTCGTATACTTTCAATGCTATTTCATATCGCCCCCTACTTTTCTCTGGAAGTAAACTGGCTTCTGCTCTTTTTGCAGTTTCTGTAAATTCTGGTGGAGTACCAGTATTAAAGTAGTCTTCATTATTAGAACTCTCCGACGACATTCTGGCTTTCTAAGTTATATAAATTCGAAAAAGCCATAGGAAAAAGCGAACGAGAAATTCAAAACTGTCACTTAGTTGTTTGTTTTGTTGTTGAAGGTTTGCGCCATAACAACCACTGGTACCGGTAACCATGCCGGTAGGTAATTATAGATATGGAAATGCCAAAACACAAAACGACAAATTTTCGCATATTAATTTTTTTTTCAAAATAAAATATTGTCCCTATGTTTTAATTAATGATGTGGTTGTAAATAAAATAGTATACAAACCTCGGAGGAAAGTTTTCATTATTGTCTCAAGATTTAGTTAATCTCTCGACAGAAACACTTCTCTCCTCGGCATGTAATATACTATTAACGGCTCCTCTTTGAATAAAAAGCGACTCCCCAATATTTTAATGACTAAAATCTAATCATTTAGTTACAATACTTCACGCCAAATAGCGCGAATGGCTCGGTATAAATTTTGCTTTGAGGTTAATGACTTACCTAGTAATCCTTGTCCAGGACGACTTTTAATTGCTGCTGTAGCTAGGGCATAGGATAGAACCGCTGCATCGTAAGCTTCCATTTTTAAAACTTTAGACGAGCTGAAAGAGATCTCCAGTATTGGTTTCGATACCTCAATTTAAATTTAGGTTAGATGCAACTACATACATAGAAACGAAATATTTCTAATAGATTTTAAATATTAATAAGAGCCTAACTTTGTTTCTAATAGATACATAAATGAGTAAAAACTGGTTTTGAAAGGGTAGTTCACAAAATAGAAAAAATTATACAGGTATCCTTAAAAAATCTATAACATTAATATATACCGGGTGCGTATCAAAAGTGGTTCACCCCTATAACTATTTTAATTTTTTAGCTTAAAAAATGAGATTTGGTATATGACATAAATTAGGATTGATTGACGAATTCAATTGCTTTCGGTCACTTCCTGTTTCACTGGAAATGACTATAACTTTTGATTTTTAAATGGCACCCTCGGTATTTTTTTACTTTATTCGCAAGAAAATAACACTCTGAATAGAATGACATATCATATGTCAACTTTTGACATTTTCGCGTATGGTTTATTTGAAATTATAATACTTGCGGTTCATAACGAAAATTTGACTCGAAATACCGTGTGTGGTATCAAATTATTCGTAAAAAAATGCTTTTTCCAAATATGCTAATGCGCCACCCTCGTTCCATGTGAAAAAACTGAGATATGCTTAAAAATACGATTTTTAGGGCATTTTCTAACTGGCCAGGACAAGTCACAAAAACATTATACGATCAAATCTAGTTTTCCAAGGCTCCTTGACTAAGAATTAGCGTTTTTAACATAGCCATGGGACTCTAGATTGAATTTTAAAATACGATTTTTTATTAAGAGATAATGTCAAAAGTTGACATATGATATGTCATTCTATTCAGAATGTGATTTCCTTTCGAATAAACTAAAAAAATTCCGAGGGTGCCATTTAAAAATCAAAAGTTGTAGTCATTTCCGGTGAAACAGGAAGCGACCAAAAACAATTGAATACGTCAATCAATCCTAATTTATATCATATGTTGACATATCAAATCTCGTTTTTTATCTGAAGAAATAAAAGTTATAGGGGTGAGCCACTTTTGAGACGCACCCAGTAAATAGTTTTCTAAAGGTTTCATGGACACGGAGATTTATCATTATACCACAGAAAACATAGTTAATACCAAACCACAGATAACATAGTAATTATGTGATTAAACTACTCTAGACCTGCCAACTGTCCTCTATTCCAGAGGGCAGTCCCCTTTTTGCTCGTACTGTTTCCTTTTCTTTCACGGATTGAAAAGGTCCTCGTTTTTACTCACCAAACCCGAAATCTAAAAAATACTCGTCTATCGCCACAATATTTAATAAAATTATATTAATTTGGCAACAATGTGTCTTTCGCTACTCCTACTCGTTCGTACAGAAACGAAGTGTTTATGTACAAAAATATTTG
This sequence comes from Sitophilus oryzae, assembly GCF_002938485.1. Lineage (NCBI taxonomy): Eukaryota > Metazoa > Arthropoda > Insecta > Coleoptera > Curculionidae > Sitophilus > Sitophilus oryzae. The sequence goes on along the minus strand of NW_022146189.1, from coordinate 153,119 downwards.
TAGATGCGATAAACATCTCTCATAAGTACACATAAGAGAGCTTCTTATGTGTACTTACCTGCTAATCCTTTTGAAATAAAAAGTTTTGTAGAAAATCGTTTGTCTTATAACCAAATTGTGAGTACAAATATTTTTAAGAAAGTAAGAAAGACCATCAACCGTATAAGGTTTAATAACCTTTCCTCCTCACGTCCTCTATTTTATATTTTGAAAGTTGGCAAGTCTATACTACTCTATCTAAACCAGTAAGTTTAGACAGAGTACTGTTCCAAAGTTTTAAGTTAAGTATATAGTCAAGACTCTCAATGCTATATGGTTAATTTAAACAAATTTTACAAAGTCTTTCTCAATAGGACTTTGGATGATAAACAATTCTTACACAAGTTATATAAAAATTTATTTGTTTAGCCCTTGCAACTTAACAAAATAAAATTGTTAGGCCCCTATCATAAATCTTTTGGATTATACTCTGTATATTTGTAACAATTTTAAAATTGTTACAAAAACAATCAGGAATGGTTTATATCATTATACATGTCATTATCGACCATTTGAGAATTTTATTGCTTGATTTAATATTTTTTTAATCTCTGTTTAATATCCAATGGGCTGATTTAGACATCGAATTTGTCGACTTTACTTAACCCACAAACCAACGCTCATTCAAGATAATGTTTTTATCAATTTTACACACGATTTATTTTTTATCTCGGAAACAGTTAGATAGGTATAGTTTAGTATAATAGAAAAATTATGGAGGTCTGAAAAGTAGTTTCCAAAAAATGTAATAATATACTGGATGTCCCATTTAATATAACAAAGGTGCTACCACTTTTAATATGAAGCGACAACACTGTAACGCCGAAAATAATATAGACAGATGGAGCAGGTATCTTTATGCAAAAATCCAAATTTTCAAAAAAATCACCAGTTCTCCATAAACGTCTAACGTACCATGGCCGTGAATCACCCTGTATTGTAAATGAATCAGTCAGAATTTGTATGAAGACACAAATCAGTCTAATAAATTAATTTACAAATTTTTGTTGCATATAATTTTGAAATTGATTACAAAAAGAAAGGATATATTCTGTAGTATTTGGATTTGGAAAATACTATATCAGGCAAACTATGTGGTCTGGATTTTAATGCGTGTGACGAAGAATAATATAAATGACCGGTTGACAGACAGAGAGACAAAATCAAAAGCGGCATACAGTGTTGCCGGGTTTTTTACGTTTGTAGGAAAATGTATGTAGAAAAATATAAGCTATTTTAAAAACTTTCATGTATACTACGGAAATGAAGATAATATTATATCTAAGATAAATATAATCTATTACAACTGTAGTAAAATGAGTAACTAAGAGTGAAAAATAAAATTCCAACCCTAGATAGATTTTTCGTAAACGCCTACTTGTGCGGTTTGAAATTTTAATGCAAAATCCGGCAATACCGCATAAAAGATATGTATCGAACCAATTTTGATCTCTTTTTAATACATTTGATTTTCCATTGAGCTGTATACATCACTGTCTTACACGTTAAAATCCAGACTGCACAGTTTCGATGACCAAATCGGTATATGAACTATTGCTTAAATAAGATGTTGGTATTACCAGATAAAAATTACAGCGTCCGCTGATCCTATTTCTGGCTTATGCAAATATTAAATGACATTCTTAAGACCTCTCTCAAATGATCGAGATAAAACCATGTCCTATTGATTTACTCTAAATTTCTTTGTATGGAGAGGCTTTATTGTCAATCTTTACACTGATTTAGGCGCTTATTTTTTATAACTACATTTAACGCTGTAAACTCTCTAAAGAACCAAATTTCAAATTTTGAAATGAGCATCATAACAGATTTTTAAAATTCATACACCAATATTTTATAAAAACATTTTTGTGAATATACTGGGTCATTACAACATATTTTCTCAATACAGCAATATATTTTGCTATAATTTTTATCTCAGACAATTCGTCATTAAATTACGATTCCATAAATACCATGTCATATTTTACACTGAGTGGTTTTTCAAATGAGCTTTTTTAAACTAAAGTATCTGCTTATTTAATATATCTATAAATTCGGGTTAGAACGTCCTACGACGTTCTCCGATGCCTAACTTCCACCCTGTGCGATTTTCCCATTGATTTTCGGTCAGATTTTTCTCACTCATCGACCTTCTTATTCCTTCCATCCATGTTTTCTAGGGACGTCCTCTCTTTCGTTTACCAGGTGGTATCCAATGAATGACTTGTTTTGGAATTCTTTCATTGTGCATTCTCTGAACGTGGCCGTACCATATTAATTGTTTTTGTTCTATATCACTTACTATTGTTCCCTCTATTCCCATCTGTTGCCTAATGTCTTCATTTCTGATCTTATCCCTCCGTGAAATTCTCATTGCTCTTCTAATCGAGTCCATTTCTGTTGTCTCTAATTTCCTTTTATTCCTTTTAGTGAGTCGCCATGTTTCACATCCATAGAGTAATATGCTTTTAACTAGTGTCTCGTATATATTATATTTCCTGTTTTTTGTAATTTCAGTGCTCCATAGAATGCCATTTATGCATCTGATAACTCTTCGTGCCTGTATTACTCTGTTGATTATTTCTCTCTCGTCCGTTCCATCTCCTGTAAATATCGAACCCAGGTTACAGGTACCTGGGTTCGATATCTTTACATCCCTAATTTCCATATTATTGTCCAAAATAAGATTTTCTGTATTGGCTCCAATTGGAAGGTATTTTGTTTTTTCTGTATTTACTGTGAGACTCCATTTAGCATATTCTTCAATTATTTTCCGCACTGCGGAATGACTTCAAATTATTTTCCGCATATATTCCATGTCATCTTTGTCGTTTGCAATTATGGCCTGGTCGTCTGCAAATTGCAAGGTGTATAAGCATATGTCATTTAGTTCTATACCCATTCTGTTACACTTTCTTTTCCATAGATGTAAGGCCTTGGCAATATAAATTTTAAATAGTGTTGGGGATATACAGCAACCCTGTCGGAGCCCTTTAGTGATAGCAGTTTCCTCTGAGAGACCGTTGACCGTTTTTATTTGCGACTTTCCTCCATGGTAAAGATTTTGTACAGCTTTTATCAGAGCTGCGTTAATTCTTGATTCGTGCAATACTTCCCATAATTTTATTATTGGCACTGTATCATGCTTTTTGTAGATCGATGAATGTTATATGAACTTCCTGGTTCATTACAGATTTCTTCTCGATGATCTTCCTCCTCTGAAACCATTCTGCTCTTCTTCTTCTTTTTCGTAGCTGGAGTATTCCTCTTTCTGCTTATTTAAAACTGTCAAAATTCTATAAATATAAAATCCAATATTTTGCATACTCTTACTTAAGTACCGTATAATAGTGATATTCATAATTTAGGCTACTAAAATGTGTAGTCTTGACGCAGTAGCACATGACGTGAGTCAAAATTAAATTTTTTTTTTCAAATACTTTTAGCGTTTCGAATGAAATTTTGAGAGTAAAAGCGACATAAATGCGACATATTTTAAAACTAAAAAACTTTTGACATATTCATCAGGGACGTGCACATGGGATATCACTGGAATATTTTTCCAAAAAAGCATGTACGCCACTGATTTTTTTTCTCTTGTTAGCGAAATAGTGTACGCAGTTTAATGCTGATTAAAAGTTCTCTTGATATTTTGTTGATTTCGGCCTCTCTGATGAGATTATCTCCCAATTTTATTAATTTGCCTTGATTCAAGTCTAATAGCAACCTTTAAAAAATTTTAATACCATTAACTTGCGAAAGTTTTCAATAAGTACTCAGTGATTCCAAAAAAAATTGAAAAAAAGTTACTATAAACATGGGTATGGAAATGCATAGTTTTAGTGTTACAGGATGTTAAAACTTTTTAAAATTAGGTGTTTTGTATTTATCTTAAATACCATTATTTTTTTATTTGAAATTGATGTATGTTGGACTGCTAGTAACTAATAGTAATAATATTTAATAATAAATTAGGTAAAATATATAATTTATTAATTTTATTTTTATTTTATTAATTGTGATTAATAAAATTGCGTCAAGGTCGAATTTGACAAAATATCTTAAGAAATAACTTAATTGGCATCAAACGGCTTAGACAATTTTGACATCAAAAGAAAAAAGTCAGCGGCACATGTTTTTATAAAAAATTCCAGTGATAACCTATATGCACGTCGCTGATGAATTTATCCACACTTTTTTAGCATTAAAATAGGTAGCACTTATAGTAACTTTTACCCTCAAAATTTCATTCGAATCGCTAAAAATACTTGGAAGAAAATTATAATAAATCCAAAAATTATTAAGACCATAAATAATTCCCTGTAGCTACGAAACAAAGCAGAATCGGACCTATGTTGATATGAAAAATAAATCTTATTTTTACGTGAGGAATCTCCCCATGAGAGATGGCACATGTTTTTTGAAACACCATGTATACGTTAGTTTGAAAATATGTTTACCCTCATTGTACGAGCCCTAACAACTAAATATTCGGACAAACAAAAATTTATTAAAATTTTTTATTTTCATTAACTGAATTATTTACATTTAAAAATATATTAAAATCTCACATTTCTAATGATTATTTAAATAGTTGAGTTTCTATAAACATTAAAATAAATCGTGGGCCAATAAATAAACAAAAAGATTGCACAATATCGTGACAACTAAATGTTCGGACACTTTAAAAAATAACTGTTCTAATATTGCGTTACATCGGCATGAACTTTTGCAACCACTGCAAGCCTGTTTGGCATGGTTTTTATTAATGATTGACATACGCCAGAGTAAAAATTTTGCCATAATTCACTTAATATCATCGTCAAATGGGCAACGGTTTCTTGAGGATCGTGGCACAATTTTTATTTTGTTTTATGCCACATGTCTCGATAACATTAAGGTCCGGACTGTGCGAAGGCCATGAGGGGACCTTGATGTTCATGTTCCTAAACCAGTTTTAGTAGTTTGAGCTGTATGGCATGCCCCGCTATCCTGTTGAAATATAAAATTATTGTCCTGATCTTTACCAGAAAAATTGGTTACAAGGACCTTTGTTCTTCCCACTCGACACAAGAATATTTTTTCAAAATTTTTTGATTTTTTGACGCATCAATTATGCCCTCTACCACCTCATACTTTTCTGGGCCTATTTTGGACATACTCCTTCAAATCATAATGCCTTTAGGAAATTTCACTGTCCTTTTGAGGCAATTTTTATCAAATAGACACTCTAGCGGTGTTAATTATATCGATATTAAGGTGGCTCATGTGCACATGTAATTCGTGCACTTGCCATTTGCGATTGGAATTATTAGCGTCGGATTGGGAAATAATTAAATATTTTACCTTAATGTCATTTTTGTAGTTTGTGACATCAGAAGTTCCAATCCGACGCTGATAATTCTAATCGCAAATTGCAAGTTCAAGGATTACATCTGCACGCATGCATGATCTTTATGAAAGATGGACAGTGGCATTTCCTAAAGACATTATGCTTTTCGAGTTTATGTCCGCAATGGGTCTAGGAAGGTATGAGGCGGTAGAAAGGCACAACTAATGTGTCAAAATATCAAGAAATTTTGAAAAACAGTTTTGTGCCAAGTGCGACAGACCTTTACCAGGATATGAATTTTATATTTCAACAGGATGGCGGGGCATGCCATATGGCTAAAACTACTATATTAAGTGAATTATGGCAAAATTTTTACTCTGGCGTATGCCAATCATTAATAAAAACAATGCCAAACAGACATGCAGTGGTTGCAAAAGTTCATGTTGATGTAGCGCCATATTAGAACAGTTATTTTTTAAAGTGTCCGAACATTTAGTTGTCACGATATTGTGCAATATTTTTGTTTATTTACTGGCCTACAGTTTATTTTAATGTTTATAGAAACTAAACTATTTAAATACTCATTATAAATGTTAGATTTTAATATATTTTTAATGTATTTCTTAAATGTAAATAATTCAGTTAATGAAAATAAAGGTTTTTAACAAATTTTTGTTTGTCCGAACATTTAGTTGTTAGGGCTCGTATACTGACAAAAATATTTTTAAAATGTGTAATACCTTTGCCTGCATTGGACTAAAAATCTCATACCAGAAACCTGATATAGAGCTTTTTCGTAATGCTGGATAATCCTGTACTATAAGCCCATGAAAATGTATAAATTCAATAAATTTCTATAGAAGAACTACCCAGTCAAAACAATTAGGGAAGACAAAGTATGTACTACAGAACTATAATATTAAATTTAGATCAATTTCAAGACGTTTATATCAAAAGAGCAAATTATTCTAGCATCTAATGAAAAAGGTTCCAATCATGCGACATGAAGGTACATTCAAAAAGTAAGTTACTATATTAAACTTTATTATTATACAATAGCATACTTTTAATAATTATTACTGCAATAACGTACTTTTTGATTAGTTGTTGCAACATAAAAAAATAAAAATACCAAAAAATAATAAATAATCCCATTTATTCCAGTAAAACTAATAGAATAAAAAATACAAATTTAAATAAACAATTTATTAGCTAAATAATCTATAACATACAGATATTTACAGCTCTAAACTGTTATTATATGTGGTATAGGTACCAGATTATTTATTACAAAATGTACAAGTAGTGACTGCATGAATTGTTAAGGAAAAATTATGTAGCAAATATGCCCTAAGATCATTTATTTATAAATTATATAAATTAATAAATACATTCATTTTAATCACATTTAACAGGATTATATTTTAGACATATTTTAGCACCCATTAGTGATTTATTTATACAATATTATTGTTGCGACCGTTGTCAACAAAAATTTTAAAACGGCATTAATAATTAGTCTTAATCTTAATCCTTTTAAATAAATAAATTTACATAACAAAAAACAATGCTACAGGAAAAAAAAGAAAAGATATTGTATCATTACTTCCATAATGTAATAACTAAATATAAAATATACAAAATCAAAAAAGAAAAAAATTGTGATAAAATAATAAAATAAAAGAATACAACAGTACCTTTTCCACTTCGATTGCTATATCTACATATTTAAGTTATTAAAATAAAGTTAAAATTTGATTTAATCTTTACAGACAACAGGGAAATAATCTGAATAACTAGGAAATTTAGAGAACATGCAGACTTATTAGAAATTATTTCCCCGTTCATACTGAAGGAAGTACTTAACTCGAATTTTTCCATTATCAATAGAAATCTAGTCGCGTATTTAAACGTCCCAAAATATCACACTTTAAAGTCTAGTTCGTCAACTAAAGCTTGATTTTCATGCATCCGTTGTCCGACGATACGATATTAATTTTATTGGTTGAATTTAAAGACTTCGATTGGTTAACCGTTTCTAAAGTCAAGCAATAAAATTAATATCGGACCATCGTATCAACGGATAACGGACGAATGAAAATCAAGCTTAAAACAGCTATTTTACAAAAAAAGGGAACAGGCAACCATACTAGGAAAAGCACCACAAGTTCCGTATAAGCCACGTTAAATTGTTTCCGATTAATCAGTAAATTACACGAATTCCGTTTGGAGCCTTTTTTTTGAAAAATATCTGTTTCCTAAGCCAGTAATAATTACATCACAACTATTAGAATGCACGTGGGCATCGTCTACTATTATCAGCAATATGTGCATCATAGGAACAAGACACTGCCTTCTAAAATGAAACATCACTCACCCCCCTTCGTTCTCTTCAGGTTTGCCGGTTAACTTATCGCCTCGGGTCAGTAGCGCCGGCTTTCCAGGGGGCAAATTTTGTATCGCCTCTTGTTGTCGCTTACGTTTCTGCTTCTTGCTCCATAACTCGTGGCAATCCTGCCATGTCGGTAATTCGGGTGCTTGAATTCTGTAATAAAATAACAATTTGTAATGCGAATGATTAATGGCGGGTTCATACAGCCAAATAAAATAAAATAAGAAAGCTGGTTATATTTCCATAAATCCTGCTGATCATCCAATTTATGTGGTCTGGATTTTAATGCGTTTGACAGAGAATAATATAAATGACCGATTAACAGACAGAAAAAAAATAAACTTTTTCTTTAAAACTTTTAACGGGAAATGAGTGTACAGTTGCACTCATAAAAATGTGGTATATGGTACGACAACTTTATCTTGTAATTCCTGGTCTAGTGGTCTATCATAACACAAACTTTGAAAATGAGACAGGGTAGACACAGGTTTTAGTTAATTTACTTGTTTATCGATGAGGTAGAGAAATCTCGCGACAAGGTTTTATATAATATAAAATTGTGTAATATATATCTATACTAATATAGAAAATCTAGGATCTAGTGGGGTTGCAGTCGGAAGGGTTTGACAAAGAATTAATACACTTTGTTAATTGTCAAGCTTTCGGAATTTATTTATTCCTTCCTCAGGACATTAACAATCAAATTCAAATAAAAATTGAAATTTTTATTAGAACATCTCTTAATTGTTCCAATGTTCTAAATAAATATCAAGCGGCTTAACCGCCCTATAAGAGTCCTCTTCCCCTTGTTTTGTGGTTGACTGGTCAGCGATGCTTCACGGTGGAGTTATCAACACGAGCCATATTTTTTAATGTAGTTTTTATGAAGGTCTTTTCCACGGCATATATATCACACGGCAGGCTAACTCTGCCAGAAGACATTAAAATACGCAACCAACCGTCCAATCAGATGTAAAAGGTACGTGCCCTATCGTTGGGTATTGTGCAATCACGTGATGCTTTTGTCGTATGACGGTTAAATCTTTGGTTAGAGTTTTTGTTGTTGTTTGCACTTGTTTGTATATGGTTTTACGATGGTTTTACCCTTTTTTACCGAAGAGTTTTTACCTGTTTTTACATCATATTTTTCTATTTACATCAAATTTATATTTTGTAATTGCCTATCAGACAATACGTATTTAGAAAAATAATAAAAATTAGAATCGTGTTTTTTTTTAAATTCTTTATATTAATTGGAACCCTGTAACATTACTGCTTTTGATATAAAAAGTGCATTTTTGATTATTTACTTGGGTTAGGATATTAAAATATTGGTTGCATTGTACGACATAAATAGATCTAGGTATGATTATTTATATAAATATATATGTATGTATTTATAAAGTTTACTAACTGTTTTGCATTTTCAGTTTTTGATCAGACATTTGATTTTATTTGTGAAATGCCCACAAAAAAGCTTCCAATGATTCAACATTAGTGTGTTTGCTGCATAATGGGTCATTCCTGCTGAATTTTTAGATCATTTGAAGACTACACGGGGAAAACCAGATCAAATTTCAATTTCCTACAATGAAAGGAAGTGGTTCTAATTTAGCTTACAAGATTTGCCCCGAACAAATATACATACGTACAAAGCAAGTTAAATAAAAGCTTATAAAAATACATAGTTAGTTCTTCTACAATATTCATTAATAATATGATGATAAATATTCGTTGTATTTAGACATCTGGCTACAGAGTAAAAATCGTTGAGCAGCAGAATTCTGTTATTTTTTAATTAAATAATTTTTTGCAACTACTGCGAGTTTAGTAGACTAATAACTATTGTTACTTAAGCTTAATTTTCATGCATCCGTTATCCGACGACACGTTGATACGATATTAATTTTATTGGTTGAATTTAAACACTTCGATTGGTTAGAAACGGTTAACCGGCTTCGATTGGTCCAAATCGAAGACTTTAAATTCAACCAATAAAATTAATATCGTATCATCGTATCGTCGGACAACGGATGCATGAAAATCAAGCTTTAAAACTTATAGCTGCTTGTGGCTCTTCAATCTCTAAATAATATCGCAAATCACAATTTTATTACACGAGACTTTCTACAGAGCAACTCATTTGAGTATGTAACAATGTTATACAAAATAAAAAATATACTTACTGATCAAAGTTGATATTTCTCAACCAAGGTCCCTTCAAAGCATCTTCAGCCGTAATACGTCTGACAGGGTCCAAATCTAACATCCTGTCTAAAAGGTCCAAAGCAGAGGTTGGCATAAAAACGAAGACTTCTCTTAATTTTCTTCGGTAAATCTTAGTTGGCTTTAATGTACGAAATAATGGTAAGTTAACTACATTAGGCCAAACAGCTGGGGTAGGAGTGCCACATATCTTCGATATTCGGTCCAATTGGTCCATTTCTGTGTTTGCCTAAATTAATAATAATAACATATTGAAACTAGAGTAAATTGCTACATTTAATATAAAAAATCAAAGAACTAATAGTGTGCTTTAAATAGAGCTGAATAATATTGGTAATTTTATTTCAAAAATAGACTTTTTTGTCAATTTTTTGGATATGTCAGTCGCATATATTTCTTCTTGAACAGGCTATAGGTCAAAAGTCACAAAGTCAGAATAGTTCAAATTAAATTTTCTCTCGCAATATACTTCTTTTTTTTTCTTTTGGTAAATAAATATAATTAGAGCGGGTTTACATGCATCGTCCGTCCAACTTCAATCTATTTAAGTATGAGCTGTCATTTTTTAAATAAAGCAATAAAACTGCAAAAAATCAACGACGGACGATGTATGTCCAATGCATATAAACTTAGTTATTAAAAATATAATCTATTTTCAAAAGAAATGTTACTTGATTATGAATATACTTCATCTACCAATATTTTTTTGTGAATTTTAATAATTATTATTGTAGTCTTATGAATTTGTATTGTAACATTTATTAACTTTTATGTTGTAGTTTAATTTTTTTTTTGTTGAATTGAAATTGTATTTGAAATTTTTTTCACATTTAAACTTTTCTACTTTATATAGTATATCAGTGATGCCAACTTGTGGGAAATTTCCCGATACGTGGGAAATTTCGAGATCCAAAGAGAAAATGGCAGGGACGTATTTGTGTATTTTTTTGTTTTTGTGTTGTAGGTCTTTTAATGTACCAATTAGCTACGGTTGATAGAGTTGCATTATTTTTGGAAAACAAATGACTTTTCGTTAAAATGGTAGTATAATGTCTAGTTAGTCGGATGTAAGAAAAAAAAATATTGTCCCTCGTCAACTATAATTGATTTTGAGCAATCCGTGGGAATTTTAAAAAAAAATGAGAAGTTTTGACCGTCTTCGTGTGACTATCACTCGGTTATTGCAATCGCTTGATACTCGAGTACTCGATTATTGAAATTAATCGGTTTTTCCCATCACTAAATAGAATATATAATTTCGTAAAAAATAAATAAATAGAATATATAATTTCGTCAGACGATACTAAACAGAATAGGGTATTATGGTGGAAAAATATGTTGTGTATTTCAGTAAAAAACATAAATTGTTATATAACCTAAAGCTTCATTCAGAACGTCGAAATTAGTGGGTTACCGTGTCGTCTACCCGGCCTGGGCCAACCAGGCGGGCTAGACGATTCTCTGAGAGTAGGTCTTAGCGGAGCAGAAGCACGGAGATATAGTAAACGCCACGAATGTTTGGGAGTGATTCATCGGTCGCTACCATGTGAACTAATCTGTTCAAGGTCACATAAAACTTAATTCCAGTGCCGTGGTGTTTCAAGTCATATAATAATCAATATATAATCTGTTGTAATTTGTTGTTTTAACTTGTCAAAGTCTTGTCAAAACATATATTTGGTTATAAATAATCGCACTGCAAGCACACCAATGGACTGACGCACAAAAACGAATCAATCAAAAAAACGCGATATAGTATCGTCTTTGTCAATCACGCTAACATTTTAGAATAAGTAGGAGGAGCGCAGGCAGATGATTAGACCGGGCCTTTAAAAACCTACGTCTGCGGTAAAAATTTACGTTTTTAATGTAAAAATGATAGCGCGCATGTCGATTCTAACTTCATCAAGCGATGAATCACTCCCAAACATTCGTGGCGTTTACTATACCTCCGACTGCTCCACGAAGGACTTGCTCCAGAGGAAACAAAAGCGAAAACACTCCTCCGAAAAGGGGAGAGTAAAGAAACCAAGAAACAACCTGACTCATCTCCATCAAAGGGCAAGAGAGGGAGCGAGAACCTCTCACCTCTTCTCCGGCAGGGGAGAAAAAAGCCAGGATGGAAAGCCGTCCAACACCGGGAGGCAAGCAGGGACGTATCACCAGCTTTGCCGCTATTGCTGGACAAGTGAAAATGGCGGTGCTGCCAAAGGATTTCCCAGAGGTTGCTCTGACCACCGACCAGCAAACGTCTCTAGAAGACACGATTGGATCGCAACACAACGATCTACAAAATGTTGGTCAGCTGCGTTTTGCGGGGATACACTTTCGGGTGGGCATGATCCTCATAGATTGTGTATCTCACGAATCGGCGAATTGGTTGGTGGAAATCGCACCTAAGCTTAAAAATTGGCAAGGGCCGAAACTGGTTGCAGTGAAGGGAGAAAACATCTCTAAAGGGGAGGCCATCACGGTCTTTCTGCCGAGGAGCAAGGAGAAAGACACCATCTACCTACTGAGCCTTATCCAGGGTCAGAACTTCAATGTAAGGACATCGAGTTGACGAGTCATCAACTCGAGGGAGGAGGGTCATGGTCAGGCCCTCACAATAGGAATTGACCTCAAATCCAAGGAGGCAATAGAGAAAGAGGGACATGTCCTCTATTATAGATACGGGACAACACGGGTATCAGGTCTAAGGAGAGACCAAGTTAAAGAGGTGGAGAAAATGGAGACAGATCCTCCAGCCTCCAGCTTACGGGTTCCTCAGCCAAGCTCTTCGACTGTTAAGGGCGGCACGGAGAGCCAAACTCCAACCATGGAAGGGTGTGTACCCTCGGAGGAAGAACTGTTGTCAGAGGAGGATGGGAAATATCCTGTCCCCTCTACAACAGGGGTATGATGAGTTATAGACTGTGTGATGACTCAAGGAAGGGGCGCACAATAGATCTTTAAGGTCGCAGTGCTTAACCCCCTCTCTTACTTATTCTACATTCTAGTGGTTTCAAGTTTCAATTAGCGTAGAAGTTTGTTCCTTAAATTCCAATGTAAGCATTCAGAACGTTAAAATTAGTGGTAGTCATTTTCAACTAGTAGAAAAAGTTAACAAACTTTTAACTTTTCCACTAATTATACTTCATTTACTATTACAATTATACCACATTTCCACTATTGGCCTTTGATTATCATCCGTCAAGAGACTTTGTGGTTAGAAATCAAAAGTCAATCACGAAGGCTTTCTCTATGGATACAACTGAGTATTGCAAGCTATTGCTAGGATATTCTATTAATTTTAATTGCGTTTTTTAGACGTTGTGAATGATTGTAAACTAAAAAGTATAAAGTATAATTGAAACCACTAATTTATTCCACTAATTGCGAGGTTCTGAATGAAGCTTAAGCCTTATAAGATTTGAAGAAGACTTATGCGATTAATAAAAAAAATCAATTATTGGTTATAATTGTTATAGTAAATTGATTGTTACTTGAAATACTGGTTTCTTGAGAAAGAGTTCCCCTAGGATGCAGCCACAGCTCCATATGTCAATTGCCGGACCATATCGTTCCTCTCCCAATAGCAACTCTGGCGGCCTGTACCACAACGTGATCACTTTGTTGGTGTAGGGTCGCTCTGTGTCGTCCGCGTTGTACAGTCGGGCCAATCCGAAGTCCGCTAGTTTCACCTCCCCCCTGTTTTAGCACAGGTCAACAATAAAACTAACAAATCTTGCATGGAGAAATTGAAAATTAAGTTTTAATTTGGAAAAGTTTTGTTCAAAAATGAAAATCAAAATACATTTAAACATATGTTTTATTATTTTATTAACTGTAAAATTTAGCTCCATTAGAAGATCTATAAAAAATAAATTGAAGTGCCAGTGGAACAAAACAGCCAATTCTAGAAAAATTTTCTTACATTTTATGTTTTTTTTTGGTAAACCTTAAAAGATAAATATCTTGAAAAGCATTCCTGGTTTCGAATATGAACCAAAAGTAATGCAGGCATATGTAGGGTAAAGCTTGATTTTCATGCGTCCGTTATCCGTTGATACGATGGTCCGACGACGCACTGATTGGTCATAGCGTTTTCGCGCCACTTTTCATCCGTAAATTTTTTACTCCAGCCCGTCAACCTAGGCCGTCAACCAAAGCCGTCAACAGAGAAAGATCGTACGATAACGGACGTTCTGACACTTTTTTGACAAATTTAATCTAACCTTAATACAAATATAATAGTACAAGAGGTAGCACCGTCGGGAAAACGAGAATTTTAAGTAAGCTGGTTCTTAAGTACATATCTTTTCCTGTGCTCTCCTGACCAAAGTGTGGGCCGTCTGGCTGCCGCGCCGGTAGACTACTGCACATGACACCTGTACAGGGTATCCCATTTTCGTGTGTTTTATGGGATTTCTAGTTTATGAGTAGATACAATGAGGCGATTTTCACACTACTTTGCTACTTTTTTATGAAACTAAATAAGCTGCACATATGTTTGTCCTAGCCTCCTTAGTTCCTGAAATACCGGGCGAATTTGTGATGCGCAGTAGTGCGTCTACCGGCAGCCAGACGGTTTGCACTTTGTTAAGGAGAGCATAGCTAAAGATATATTAAAGAACCAAATTTCTTAAAATTCTCACTCGAAAACGTAGCTCTTAGAATATAAGCAAAATAGCGAAATCGCTATGTACGATGAACGGAGGCATGAAAATGCAATAAATTTAAAAACTGCGTAATTTTCTAACCGATCGAAGTCTTTAAATTCAACCAATAAAATTAATATCGTATTGTCGGACAACGGATGCATGAATATCAAGCTTAAGTGTGGGTAATACTGCGGGCCAAAATTCGATGCCAGTTAAAACTGAAAATTTTAAAATACCAAAATAACATTTTGTCTAACGGGTTTCTTTGTCAACAATCCAGTTGAAATCCAGCCTACTGATATCATAATTTTTAAATGTGTTGTTTCACTGGCAACAGTTCGAGAAATTACCAAGAATAGATATATTATTAGAAATGTTAATGAATATTTCAAACCAATGTTTTAAATTTAAGCACATTTTAATGTATACGATAATGAAATTTAAGAAATGATTATTTAATAATTTACTTACTTATTATTCATTAAAATATTACTGCACTTTATGTCCCTATGAAGAAAGTTCTTCTTGTGGCAATAGTTCAAACCATCCAACAGTTGTTTCATTATACACGCATTGTTCAGTTCGTTAAAATCAACCATGCCAGATTCAAGAAGACCCATTAAGTCGTGATCCATATATTCAAACACAAGGTAAAAGGACCCTTTTTCCTGTAACAAAAAGAAATAAATAATTTAGATAGACTCCTTCAAAAGTTACTTTTATATGCGATATTTAATTGAAGAAAAACTGTAAAATTCCGAGTGGAAAAGCTGCGCCTAACTAACTCCCATGGTAAACACCTCTGGTATTTGTATATTTCCTGTAATACAAATTAGAAATTAAAATATTACAGAACTTCAGCAAAATCTTGGAATGAATTTTAATAAATGTAGTTCTATAATTTAGAGATAAATCGTTTTTATCTTTATTCTATTTTACAACTGTTGCCGATTTCATTAGTTTAATAACTATGATTGATAAAAGAAATACTATTGTTTTTTTAGTTTACACTGTCATCATTGGTGATAGCTTCGTATGTGCGAACGTGGTCCCTAAATAGAGTTATCAGGTTACTCTTTTTGAAATTTGGGACATTTGAAAATATTTTGTGGAAAAATTATTTTACAAAAAAACGGCGTAAAAAACAATTTTTATGCGCTATTTTTATATTGGTCTTCATTTATACATAAAATCAATTCTTCTAATACAAAATATATGTGATATAGAGAAATATCAATTCAATCACAAAAAACACGAAATTGAAAAAAATATCTATTGGTATTTTTTACAATGGTCTTTTTTAAAGTTAGTAGGTATCTTTTTATTGGTTATATATATTATTATAAAATAGAAAACAAATTTCTTGCAGTATAGGCACAGCTTACAGAATAATATAGCTTGGACACTCGCCAATTTTTCCCACGCTCGAATTTAAAACGCCCCACTCCGGCGATGCTTAACTGAATTAAGCGGGCGACAGTCAGCTTCATTCAGTCGATGCATAGCCTCCACCGGTGACGCGTAGGGCCGTATTACGGAAGATTTTAATTCGATTTTTTCTTAAATTTAACCAGAGGTATTTGTTTTTTTTTCGGTTTCTTTGTTTTTTAAATGTTTTTGAGAATGTATATTTATTTAAAGTCAACAATTTAAAAAACGTGTATCTAAATTATGCTCCTAGCACCAGTCGAATAATTTTTTATGTCACGTGTAAAAATGTTTTTAATACGCCTCTTGGCTAACTGAGCTTACGCGGCTATTGGTTGGCGAGAGCCCGCTGCTCTAGTTCTCCTCTTTCGAATCGCAAACTGGAGCGTAAAATGATCAGCGGCATGCTACACCGTCCGAGCTGGTTTTACTTAAGCTGTGGTATAAAAGCAATAAAAATTATATAAGGATTCTTGCCACTTAACTGCTGATATAGAAGTTCGCATTTCCTACGCTGTGTTTAGTCATAATGTGGATCAACCTGTTTCTCACTACCGGTTTCTGGAGCCCTACTCCATCATCAGGTGAGTTTAAAGTAAGATCCACAAAATGACAACCACAGCAAGATAGTTAATTCCGACTTGTCGGAAAGTGTCGGTTAGATATTAAGTCCCGAACGGGAGATAGCGGCCTGTGTCAATGGTAGTACTTTCGTACCACCGAGGCGCAACTATCGATAGTAAAAAGATGGTAAAAGGCATTTTTTTGCAGCCAAACGCCAGTGAGCCACTTTTGAGACGCACCCGGTATTTACCCAAAATATTTACCTACTTACTATTTCTATGAGTAGTCTGTTATTCGAATCAGTTCATAGGATACCCATGGAGGATAAAATCCTTTCAACATTGGAATTTTTAATACAATATTAGATGATATGAAAAATATGTATTCATTTAGATTTCTAAAACGTTTGCAAGTTTCCTTAAAATCTCCCAATTTACCCAATTTTAGCTAATACAGCTGTTTCAATTTAAGATATTAGCCAATTAAAATTCAGTAGTACAGGTTAAGCACAACTGTCATACTTATCCACACAAATATACTATTTAACAAATCTCGATAATTTTTTTTTGTACACAAAAACCTAATTTTGTATAACACAGAAGAGTTTATAGCGTTAGAACTGCTATTTTATGAAGCAAATAGCCAAGTAGTGTATTATCATTTCTCTGACTATATTCAACGCAACTATTACAACCAACACTACCATGGATATTATATTAAACTTTCGATGTACTTAAACAGACGTTAAACGGTAGCCTACTAAAATGCCGTTAAAAAGATATTGTGACGTCGTTCATGCCGGCGGAAAGTAATTTCTAACCTTAAGCATTTTGCAAGAGCACTTGTGGGTCAGTGGCTGAGGCTATCGCTTCGTAAGCGAATGATCCGTGGTTCAAATCTCACGCCGACCAAGACTTTTTTATATATTTTTTTTTGCTTATATCTTATTGCATTGGTTTCACTCTTTTTGGTTGGATTGGTTTAGTTATTTGACAACCCGTCAAATAACTAAACCAATCCAACCAAAAAGAGTGAAACCAAGTTATTTGACAACCCGTCAAATAACTAAACCAATCCAACCAAAAAGAGTGAAACCAATGCAATATAAACCAATGCAAATAACCACGCTAACCAACCGGTTAGCGTGGTTATTTGTGAAGGGTGTTAATTCATTGGTTAGTTGGTTATTTGGTGGGGTTGGTTGATTTTTACTAATTTATATATGTTTTTTATATTTTTTATCACTGTCGAGGTTAGTTGCGTTGGTTAAGTTAGTTATTTGGAGGGGTGGATAGCGTTGATTAGTCCTTATAAAATTCCTATATTTCATAAAGCCGTCAAGTGCGTCACATCAACGACGTCATACCTATTAACGGCATTTTAGTAAGCTACCGTTTAACGGCAGTGTAAAATACAGCCTTAAACTTTCATACTTCTTGCTTACTTTTCGAAAATCCACCGCATCTTGTTTATCGGTGACGATTTCTCGTAGGTTAACTATGTTTTTGTGATTTAGCTGCCTCAGGATTTTAATCTCCCGAACTGCTGTGATAGGAAAGCCTTCTTTCTCATTTTCCAGTCTTACTTTCTTTAGAGCCACTAGTTCGTTGGCGCGTACATCCTAGCTTTATACACTTGGCCGTATGTCCCTAAGACAAAAGATAACAAATAGAATATAAGAAATTATATCACTATACTATAAAAAAAGTTTTATGATTAAGATGACAAATCCTAATAAATGTCGTCAAAACTCTAGCTACAATTTATGTTTTCTAACTTAATAATATAATAATGTGGTAGATTTGCCTCTAACCTTAAATCTTTAACATGCTAACGCCATTTCATAATAATATAATATACCCGCGACTTCGTTCGCGTCGAATTAATCATTTGTAATGGTGATGATAAAGCAAAGCAAGAATTTCCATTAACATACAAACTGGATAAAATTTTCTCACATTTATGTCAGCATGAGAAAAAACAATATGGCGATATTATTATATTTTGGCAGTTACTCAATATGAAAGATAAAATCATTTTCACCCCATTTCACCTCCTTAGAAAAATCCGTTTGCCAAAAATAACCTTTTTACGTCAAAAAGTTTAAGCAGAATCGTGGTTAATCAATTACCCAACTTTTTGGAACACCCTGTATGATTTTTTTAAAAATTTCAAAATATGTAAAAAACAAAGTAAATTATGCGTGTCCAAGCGTTTTCCCGAAAGACTAACCGTTTTTTAAATAACAAATTTTGTAATATTTGAGGGGCGTTTTTACCCTCTTGGAATTTGAGATTCGAGAAACACCTCCTTCTCGAACCTCGAACACCCCACAGTCAATCCGTTTGCCAAAAATCAGCTTTAAACGTCAAACAGTTTAAGCAGAATTGGGATTACTCAATAGTCATATTTTATGAAACACCCTCTATAAATTTTTAAAGAATCTTAAAATATGTAAAACAACAAAATAAAATATACGGTTTAAGAGTTTTTCCGAAAACTCATCGGTTTTTAAATAAAAATATTCTAATATTTGAGGGGTGGTTTCACCCCTTAAATTCGAGTTTCAAAAATCCCTTCTTATCGAACCTCTACAACCTAAAGTCAATCCGTTTTCCAAAAATCAGCTTTTTACGTCAAGCGCTTTAAGCAGGATCGTGGTTAATCAATGACCAGATTTTTCGAAACATTCTGTATACATTTTTAAAAAATCTTAAAGTATGTAAAAAAACAAAATAAAATATACGTGTTTCAGCGTTTTTTCGGAAACTTGACCGTTTTTTAAATAAAAAATATCGTAATATTTGAGGGGTGGTTTCACCCCCTTGGAGCTGGAATTTCGAAAAATCCCTTCTTATCGAACCTCTACACCCTAGAATCAACCTGTATGCCAAAATTGAGCTTCTTACGTTGAGTGGTTTGAGCAGGATCGTGATTAATCAGTGAGTCACTTAAGGATTTTATATATTAGCACAGAATATCTAGCTACGCAACAGAAAAATACTCGAAATGAAAGAGCTAAAATTGCACAAATAAAATACTAGATGGCGCGACAATATCATAATCAGAATATAATTGGAAATTTTGAACTTTCAGTTTTGGAATTATTTTGGATCGACGACACGTCGACGGCCTTGAAGCTCGGCTAAATATGCATAGTTGCATATAGCAAGCTATTGCTAGGATATTCTATTAATTTTAATTGCGTTTTTTAGACGTTGTGAATGCTAAGGCATAGTTTGCCTTAGCTAAATAGTTTGAGATTCAAAAAGATTTTAATTGGCATCCCATTCTTTTTCTGGCGTATAATAATTTCTTTCTATTCTTCTTTTCTTGTCAGACACACTTATATCTGCTTATATTAATTATTCGTTTGGCTTTTAAAATATTTTTTAGTATATTATTACAAAACATATACCTACTCACAAAATACATTTTTAATATACACTACCTTATATTGTTAACTAAGTAAATACCTTTAATTACCTTTAAAATTAATAATATACAGGGCGATAGATAGTGATATTTATTAATGCTGGAGCGTTAGTAATGAAATATAAGTTTAATAATAATGAAAATAATTTATTAAAATGCAGTACAACAGTACCAAACCAAACCAAACAAATTTCTTCTGTTTGCCACGTTATTTATATTACAGGTACAATTAATAGTAATATCATAATCGGCATAAAAGTTGCTGTCACCGACATCGTACAATAAATTAAAATTCGTAAAATAAATTAAAAATATTAATTAAACAAATCTTTATAAAGAAACGCAAGTATACCAAATTTGGACACAATCGAAATCCAGGAAATGATATCATAATATTGTACTATATTATGGTACCACCCGATATGCTTCAAGATACCATAATATTGCAGTCACCGAAGATCCGTAGTATACCAAGTTTAAGCCCAATCCAACGCCAGGAAATAGATACGTAATATGGTACTACATTATGGTACCTCTTAATATGCTTCATGGTACCATAATATTGCAATGTCATCAAACTTACGCAAGTATATATCAGATACGAGCCCAATCGAACGGCAGGAAGTGGTATCATAATGTAGTACTATAGAAGGTACCACTTTATATGCTCCATGGTACCATAATATTACAATGTCACCGAAGATACGTAGTATACCAAGTTTAAGCCCAATTGAACGCCATGTACATACGTAATATGGTACTATATTATGGTACCACTTGATTGGTCCATGGTATCATAATATTGCAATGTCATCAAAAATTCGAAATTATATGTCAAATATGAGCTCAATCGAACGTTAGGAAGTGGTATCATAATATGGTACTATAGAAGGTACCACTTTATATGCATCATACTACCATCATATTACAATGTCACCGAATATACGTAGTATACCAAGTTTAAGCCCAATCGAACGCCATGTATGTAGTGTGGTACTATATTATGGTACCACTTGATATGCTTCATGGTACCATAATATTGCAATGTTATCAAGAATACGCAAGTATATATCAAATATGAGCCCAATCGAACATCAGGAAGTGGTAACATTATATGGTACTATAGAAGGTACCACTATATATGCTCCATGGTACTATAAAATTACAATGTCACCGAAGATACGTAGTATACCAAGTTTAAGCCCTATCGACTGCCATGTATCTAATATGGTACTATATTATGGTATACTATTTCCCATATAAATTTACATACATATAAAATGACAGCGATTTTCATTTCATAGCCATCGCTGACGCCGTTTTTTTCCCGATCATACGGTATAAAGTATGAACACAATTGAACGTCAGGAAGTAGTATCATAATAGTAGAACAATACTTATTATATTGTCGCCGAATTACAATCAAAATTCAGGATTCAATTTACAATCAAACGCCAGGAACTGATTGTAATTCAGCTCGTAAGATTTAACTCCAATTAACATGGCAAGTTAAATACTTAAACGTTTGAAAAAAAGAGCTCTGATCTATTTTAATATGTTTAAATAGCAAATTTGAAGGTAGGCTTTATCAGGAAGTATTACAATATGAATTACACAATGGCAACACTGCACAAAATTCTTTTAAATTTCGTTTGTAGAAAACAGTTTTCTTTTAAATTTATCGCCCTCTATAATGTAGTAGCGAAACTACCGCATCAAAATATCTGATTTGGAGACAGTCTTTAAAAGCCTGTCTCCTTTTGATACCTACAATTTTATACATGTAACGAGGCTTCTGTTGCGTAGCTAGATATTCTGTGATATTAGTATAGATAGATATTGAACTAACCTTCTCCAATTTGTGCGATTACCTCGAACATATCGACACACCTTTCGCCCCAATCTTTGCCACTCATTTGGAAATTCCTCGAATTACGACGTTTCAATATTCTCGGCCGTTTTACTAGTTTTGGTTTCGCTAGAGGTTTGGGCTTGTCTATAACTTTAGTGTTGTTCCTAGGAGGCGTTGTAGGTATGTCGTCATCACCACTAAGTTCTTCTGTTCCCGGTATAACTAAAAACAAATATTTAATATGTAAATAGTGTCAATATTCATTAAATTTTCGTAGACATGTTTATTTTCAATCGCTTACCTGGTGGCATTGGCAAATCCTTTATACTTTTTCTGGTATTCAATGGTGGCGTTTTTGGTTTAGGAGGTGGCGGCGTTGGGGATCTACTAGGTGGCGATTCTATGGCTTCCAACCTAAATATTTTTTCATAAATACATTTTTGATATTATCGATCATTACTGTCAAAAATACCAGTTGACTGAATGGTGTAACAAAGGTTCTTTAACATGGATGTAATATCAAGTTAAAATGATTATTAATCATTGGGATCACCAATTTTTTAAAGTTCGTCCACCTATACACCATCGTGTATATTTACTTTGTTTTAAAATTCAGTTAACACAAAGATAAAAAAAATATCATACGATCGAAAAAAAAACGGCGTCAAAGACGGCTCGGGAATGACAATCGATGATAATTTTGGCGAGGTCAATCACTAGATGTTATTTACTTGGCTTTCACTCCTCTTTATTTTCTAATTGCGTTTACTGCCAGTTGGTTTTAAGAATTGTGTAATTTATTTTTATATCGAGTAAAAACGATTTTTAAATAGTGTAGTTTAAAATTTGAGAAAAGATATTTTTTTTGAAATAGATTTGTGTGTGTCTGGAAATGTTTTGATATGTTTTATGTCAATTTTTAGTAAATGACATCTAGAGATTGACCACGTCAACATTATCATCGATTGTCTTTCCCCAGCCGTCTAAACAGCAGCAATGGAGGTCATCCTAGACCTACAACCACTGCACATTGTCGTCGGTAGTTACGCCAATGCGACAGCGGTTAGAATGGTCATTGAGGGAAACAATACTGGGAGAATTTTCAGGTCAGGGGCTTGGAACACATGACATATCAAGAATTTACAACTATGAGAAACACCTCACTGTAGTATCCAGCAATAAAAAAGATTGGGAGAGAAAACATTTGTTCAGCATGTGAAGACCATGCTATAATTTGGTATACTGATGCTTCCAAAACCAAAGCATGGATAGGAGTATTTAGGCCGAAAACTAAATATGTTGGACCAATGGGCACCTACCCCAGCAACCTTCAGGCACGAATCTACGCTATCGAAACATGGGTACAATTTATCTTAGATAGGAACCATCGAAAACAGGAAATAACCATCTTATCCGCTAATCAAGCAGCACTAAAAACCATTAATTCGAAATTGGTCAAAGAATGCCTAGAGAAGTATAATAATAATACCTGATTAAATTAGGCAAAGAAAATAAAGTCCTCCTACTCTGGGTGCCCACTCATCAAAGGATAGAAGGCAATGAAAAAACAAACGATTTGCCAGAGAAGGAGACAAACACTCCACTAAATGGACCAGAACTGTTTTGCGTCCCAAGCCAACTTAAAGCGGATCTGAAGAACCTGGAAGACTTCATCCGAAACTGGGAATATCGAACCGAACCTGGAACCTGGAACGGTTTAAAACACTCGAAAAAGTTCCTCAGAACTTACGACCGAGAAAAATCAAAGATTTTCCTTTATTTACGGGGTTTCTAACAGGACTGACAATTGAAGCTGAGAAACAACGGCGAATGCAGATTCTGTGGGAAAAATGGGCAAACACCAGAACACCTTATCACTGAGTGCACCTAGACAACAACTGTTATGCCATAAACTTTAGTATGGCTGATGTTGAAGATAGAGAGCTGGCCTCTGTGGAGCCGTCTCAGATACTGACTTTTGTCAAAGCCCTGAGACTGTATGATGATATAACTCAAGAAAGGGGAACAAGACACAATAGATCTGTAAGGTCGCGGTGTGATTAACCCCTCTCCTAAACATTCTACATAATACTACCCTATCTTTGTTCTAGAAGGTTACGTTAATTCAAGGTCTAATGTTTTCTTTTGTTTTATCAATAGGCAACAACTATTACAAAATCCTCAATAGTTGACTACTAAGAGCATCAATAGTGAAAGCTAATTAAATTGAGTGTTCTAATGTTAATATTGAAATAAACTTACTCTGTTTGGTCCATTCCAGGTGGCATAGGCAGATTGGTAACACTCTTTGGCTTAGGTTTAATAACATCGTTTGCTTTTATTGGAGTATTATTAATAATGGCTGGTTTTTGGCTCAGAATTTATAACTGATGCAGGCGGTGGCACAGTTATTGCTTCTTGATTTGACTGAAAATATATTATTAGGTATTAATATAAATGTATTATCAGCTGGATGAGATTTTAAATGAATAATAATTAATTCAACTGCGTCAATAATATGCATTTACGGTAATCGCAAAACATTTTCCGATGCACGTCATGAGTCATGTCGAAATTGATACTAAAGCCTATAAACCTGCTAAATGAAATTTTGGCAAAAATGTTTAAATTTGTTGTATAATTTAAGATACCAAGCAGCTCTTCGTTTTACTTTATAGAACAAATTATTGTAAGAGATATTTGACTTTTCGAACTATCAAGTGACCATAAAAAGTTTCCAGGGAGTTTCCTATTCCGAATCTTGATTATGTGGTATGTACATAGGTTCAATGTACAGAATAAATATTGGTCCAAGATTTGCAAAACATAATAGAAAAATATAAGTAAATTATGTTGGACCATTATTGAAAAAATACATTATGTCTATAAATATAGTAAATATAGGATAAATATTAAATACCCATATTGGATCAATATTGATATTTAACAAAGGATAAATATATGAATGCTATATTTTACCATTAAAAAAAAATCTCGCCTTTTCTTTATTGGGCCAATATGTAAATATATTATTTTACCAATGTTGGTGTGCTACTGGGGTAGCTTCACTGATAAACTATTTTGAACGAGAACGTGACAATAAAGGTGTTTTATTACCCTTGACTGCAGTCAGAGAAGTAAGTGTGATCGGTAAGTACAATATACCACTTCAAAATTATTTCTACGTTAGTTTTTAGTAAAATCTGTGAATATTAGTTTCTGCATTGAATGGTACCCTCTTACTTGTTATTACCACTTGTGGTGTTATAAGTCGTACATCAATAAATAAATAATCCATAATAAC
The DNA here is from genome assembly GCF_002938485.1 of Sitophilus oryzae. Taxonomy (NCBI): domain Eukaryota; kingdom Metazoa; phylum Arthropoda; class Insecta; order Coleoptera; family Curculionidae; genus Sitophilus; species Sitophilus oryzae. The sequence goes on along the minus strand of NW_022146189.1, from coordinate 127,901 downwards.
GCTTAGAATAATCTTCATAATGGACTAGTTTTTGCCAATATGTAATAAGTAAAGCTATAAGACAAATAAATCAATTAATTAAAAAATATTAATTATTAAATTTAAAAAAAAATTGGCGCCGGGAGGCACATATAGCCGCCCATACTAAAATATGTTAATAAAAAGTTGGTAGCCAGTTCTTTCAGTTTCAAAGTAAAGGAATTTTTCCAATTTTTTTTTATCTCAAAAACTGCGACTTTCACTGATTTTGATGCTATTACAAATTTTGTTGCAAATATTATTCTTAATCTTAAATTGAAAACCGCGTTTCGCTAGCTATTGCAATTTTGGGGTTACAATTTTTTAAAATTTTTAACTCCCTCCCATACTCCCTTATCAACCCCCCACCCCCACCTTTTTTTTTTGCCGATCTTAATAGCCTACCATACCTGGTATAGTCGGCTAATAAAACGTAAAAATCTTTAAAAATGATATAATAAATATATTGTTTCCCAATTAGGAAGTTTCCTTAGGTCGAAAATCGTGTGGAGTTCCATGTCATTTAGTAGTCTATTCATTAACTTGATGAAAGTCGAAATAAAAAATCGGTAAAAAAACTTTTAAGTTAAACGGTTTTATCTTATGTGCACTGAAAACTAGAAAATAATAATAACAATTAGGTCTTTTGAACTTCTAGTTCAGAAATATTTTAGTACTAGGCAGAATAGCTTTTAGGAATATTAGACTAAAATATAAAAAATCGATAAAAAAACTTTTAAGTTAAACGGTTTTATCTTATGTGCACTGAAAACTAGAAAATAATAATAACAATTAGGTATTTTGAACTTCTAGTTCAGAAATATTTTAGTACTAGGAAGAATAGCTATTAGGCATATTAGAGTAAAATAAAAACGTGGGGCCCCTCTGAAATCCTACCTATGGCGAAGCATATCTTTATACTTTGGTAGATCATGAGCTCGGCGTTCGCTGGTGAAGCCGCCACGGCTGGTTATTGATTGTCAAAATCTCCAGTTACGATTATAGTAAGTCGATGCAATCCACACTTAGTATAGAAGAAAGTATTACAGCAATAGTTAATGGGCCCCACGTTGTTATTTTAGTCTAATATGCCTAAAAGCTATTCTGCCTAGTACTAAAATATTTCTGAACTAGAAGTTCAAAATACCTAATTGTTATTATTATTTTCTAGTTTTCAGTGCACATAAAATAACTTAAACCGTTTAACTTAAAAATATGTTTTTCTACCGATTTTTTATTTTCTAGTTTTTAGTATTTAACGGAAATGCCTACCGAATATTCCTCATTCTATTTAAGTCATTTAGTGCATCATTATTACACGGTTTTTTACCTGATAATTTATTACAATCTAATTCCTCAATACATAGCCCTTCCAGAGACTTGACTCGACTTAGAGCCACGTATGCTTGCCCTTCCTCAAACAATTTTGAGCCCAAATACACTACTGCATGGTCGACTGTGCTGCCCTGCATTTTATGGACGGTGGATGCCCATGACAAAATTAAGGGTAACATCCTTCTTTCAGCCGTACCATAATTGAATTTTGCTGGAAACTGTATGGCTTTCGGGTGTATAACGTGTATGCCGTCTCTGCCAAAGTCAATCCAAACTGATGGTACATCTGTTTCGTACATTTGGGTTCCACGGAACTGAGGCCAAACAATTTCTGTAATGTGGCCTATAGCACCATTTACCAATCCTTTTGTAACGTCAATGTTGGACCGCAACATTTTCACAAATTCATCACCTATTTTTTTTATCTGTCCTTCTAACGTCACACAATCTTGGACACAACTGTTCTGGCCACGACTATTCATGCCCTCACCTAATACGCCATTTTGTAACGACGTCCATCTTGGATTTTAAATTTTGTCATAATCACAGTATTCTACTAGTGTAGCCCTTTCATTTGATACCCATATTGAGGGGGTTGTGGAAAAATATGAAATCCGCCATTTTGTACCGGCGGCCATCTTAGATTTACAATGTTATTGATATTACTATATTGTATTGTCATCGGAACTAAAGGTGTGAACCAAACTTCAGATCAATCTGACAACAGGAAGGTACTTAAATTTCAATTTCTAATTTTGACCCAAACAAATAAATAAATACCGTACGGGTCGAGCTAAATAAAACCGTTTAAAAAATCAACTCAATATCTCCAAAAATAGCGGAAATATTCAATTTCTTATTCGGCGAACGGTCGTGAGCTGCCAGACTATCGTGTAACTTGTAAATTTAATCTACTACCTATGTTGCCATATTATCAAGAAATTATTTTTTTTAAATAAAAACTAAAAAAATTGCAATAAGTTCCAAAAATATTTTCAAAAAATTCCTAATTTTCAAAAAAAATTATTTAGAAAAAAACCTCATAGGCGTGTTTCTGGGGTTGAACTATACTAGAAGTTAAGTTAAAATACTTGCACGTATTTCTGGGACACCCTGTATATGGGTACATAGTAGCGCCGCGCCGCCTCGCGCTTATAACCTTGAAAAATTAAAGCGTGTTATCAAATCGGCTAGTTCACAGTGAAAGCAGGTAGGCGCCGTCAACCAGCGTTCATCGGCGTTCTCGCTTTTACCGGAACGAACATTTATTTATTTCTGCTTTTGCACGCGCCGACGGCGCACAGAGGGTATTAAGAACTAAAAGTTGGCCAAAATTATGTTTTAAGATTTTTTTTTGCTTTTTGCTAGTAATATTAATTATTAGAGGAGAGGGTGCTAATATGGAACCCCATTTTGTTTTTCCTACACAATATTTTTTCCTCTGCTCTGAAACCCTTTCCACCGATCAAATAGGGCCATTCTGTGCAAAACTAAGCAATTGGATGAGGATGCTAGAACAAGAAAGTAGTTTGTATATTATAGACGATATTTGAGCGAGGATGGGTGTTATAGGGTAAAGACTATTCCCTTTAAGAATCTATTTAAATCAATGTTTTTTTTGGCAGTGGCAAATATTGGCAAGATTTTTGTTAATATTCCAAAGCTGGAGACTTTAAGCATTGAACGGATACTAATTTCCATGCGGAATATTGCCGAATAGTCTTACACCTTATAAAAATGCCTCTGATTTTTTAAATATAAAACATAAATAGAATAGAAGGAAACGTTTCAAAATAAAAATATGGCATAAAACATTGCTTTGCAAGACTTGCCAGCTGGCTCTGTGTCCATCATGACAGTTATTATAAACAATTTGCAAAAAAAGCACTAGAAACAATTCCACTATTTTATAATCTTAGAAATATTCAGAATACACTCAAGATAATTCATACTTATAATTGAAATATATTATTTATTTGATAGTCAACTTACGACTTAAAAAAAGCTAATAAACGTGCTTACATTTAGTTCTTATAGATTTGTATTCAGTTAAGATAAAAAATGAAAATAAAAAAATATCACTTTTGGCCAGGTTTATAGACCAAATACCCCTATGTGCGGCGCCGGCGCGGCGAGTGCGGCGTTTGAATATGGTTTGGTTAGGTTAGGTTAGTTAATCAGGTAAATTTCCTCTTAATTAACTACTTCCGAACCCTGCTCGCATCTCCGAAAAAGCCATATAACAATATACGTGATGCATATACGCAAAGTTACGTATCACGTGTATTGTTATATGGCTGTTTCGGAGATGCGAGATGTGAGCGATATTTGAAGATGCCAGTGATCAAGAATAGGTACCCAGAGACGGCGCTGGTTGCCGGAAAGCAAAAACCTGCCTCAATTATGTTCGTACCCTAAAGTTGATATTGACATGATTATAGATTGTTTACGAGTAATCCATGTTACAATAGTGCAGAAATTCGTGGCGCAAAACTTTTAAAGCAACGTAGAATGTCATATTCTATCGAAATAAGTAGAAATATATCGGGTGTCCCATTTAAAATAAGAAAGTCGAGGCCATTTCCGGTTGAACCAGAAGTGATAACAAAAAACTGAATATGTCAAACAATCCATCTTTATGCAATATACCTATGTACCAAAGTTTGTTTTTTTATTTTTATGAATAAAAAAGTTACAAGGGGGAACCACAACCCAGAAACACCCGGTATACTAATTCCTACAAACAGTCCCAGCTACTGATTAAAAAATTTAATTATTTTATTAATTATTTGTTATTAAAAAATAATAACAAAAAATAATCTATTCTAAAAAAAACAGTAACAAGTACCTTCCTTCAAAAATGACATTGTTTAAAAGGTAGCCTCTATGAAGGGTGGTAAAAAATGACTCAAAAATACACTTGCGTTTGGTAACTAGAATTATACCCTTTTAGAGGTTAGGGACGCCGAACCGCGTCTTCCTCGTGCATTAATCCGATGCCGGTAACTAGGCCAGTATATTAACAAAAATCGAATAATACCACATAATACGTATTACGTAATACGGATGATTCATCCGAATATTTTTTTATTGCGATTCCGTATCATCCGAATATCAAAATCATCCGAATATTCACAACACTACGACAATACAAACTGGACGAAATGAAAGTCGACGATCCCGGGCGATCATTCACGGTCGAACGCTTCGTACGGTGTCGCGTGACGTCACAGCCATTTCCGCGATACGAACAGGAATCCTGAACTTTGCGAGGTCATAACTTTCTTATTTATGAAGATAATTAAAAAAAAATCACTGTTACTTTTATAATTTTTGGGACTATTTGTATAGTGAAAATGAAAAAATAGGAAACTTCCTAATTTTACATTAAGATTCGTCCCATAAATCCATCACAATCTGGCAGCGCTGTCGCCATCGCTTGTCACTCAAAGTTGATCACGTACATAGGAAATTGTTTTGCGATTACCGTATTTATTTTCTTTTTATGAAACTTACCTGTAAATTGTTGTTAGGAATTGGCGGTTCACTAGGCTGTGTTGCTTCAACAGGTTTCGAATCTGGTATAGGTATGTCATCAATATCCATTGGTATTGATGCCGCGTTTGACGGTGCCTCGGCAACTTTACCATCCACATCGTCCTGTATCGTTATAACCTCTTGTTTATTCTAAGAAAATAGCGTAAATTTTAAAAGTGGCTAAAAAATTACAATTTTTTATTTACATTTTCATAATCCCTTTCCGATCTCAGGCTTTGTTCTAACCGTTTCAGTTCTTGCTCTCTCTTATGTCGATCTTTAACTAATTCTGCAAACAGACTAGTATCTGTTATTTTATTCGTTAGTTGTGATGGTTTGATAGAGCGGGGCGAAGGGCTTCTATGCCTATGCCTAAAAACCAGTAATATTATTTTTATACATAAGTAAATACAAACACATTATACTGTTTATACAGGGTGACCCACTGTTCCAAAAATGTTCTGTTATACACAGAATTCCTTGTGCAGTACATTTTAAAATTACTTTCAGTGTTACAGATGAAGTCTGCACCACTTGGATTTTTTTACTAATTTATTTAGGTGAAATTTGACTTTGGCATTAGTTTTTGCTTTAAAATAATATCACACTAAATTAATTAATAATTTTGAAAGAAAACATAAATTTAGATGTCAAAAACTGATTGAAATGGTGCAAAATATGAATAACTCCTATATATACCGGGTGCATGTCAAAAGTGGCTCACCCCTATAACTTTTTTTATTTTTTTCAAATAAGACAACGAGATTTGGTATGTTAGTATATGACATAAATTGGGATTGATTGACATATTCAATTGTTTTCGGCCACTTCCGGTTTCACCGGAAATAGCTACAACTTTTGATTTTTAAATGGCACCCTCGGTATTTTTTACTTTATTCGATAGAAAATGACACTCTGAATAGAATGACATATCACATGTCAATTTTTGACATTTTAGCATATGGTTTATTTGAAATTGTAACATGCGGTTCATAACGACAATTTGACTCGAAATACCAAGTATGTGGTATTAAATTATTCGTAAAAAAATGCTTTTTCGAAATATGCTAATGAGCCACCCTCGTTCCATTTGAAAAAATTGAGATATGATCAAAAATACGATTTGGGCATCGTTTAACCGGTCAGGACAAGAAACTAAAAACATTAGACGATCAAATCTATTTTTCCAAGGCTCCTTGATTAAAAATTAGTGTTTTTAACACAGCCATGGCACTCTAGATTGATATTTAAAATACAATTTGTTTTTGAGCAAATATGTCAAAAGTTGACATATGATACGTCATTCTATTTAGAATGTAATTTTCTATCAAATAAAGTAAAAAAAAATACCGAGGGTGCCATTTAAAAATCAAAAGTTGTAGTAATTTCCGGTGAAACAGGAAGTGACACAAAACAATTGAATAAGTCAATCAATCCTAATTTATGTCATATACTAACAGACCAAATCTCATTTTTTTATCTAAAAAAATAAAAAAGTTATAGTGGTAAGCCACTTTTGAGACGCACCCGGTATATTGAAATGATATCGTTCTTCTATAAGTTTTCTCTTTAATAATTACTCAACTTCAGTTTAAGATAGTTAAAAAATATTTTTTTTATTTAGCTGACTGAAAATTGGTATACCTATGTAAAATTAAGCGACAACTTTTTAAAAATTTGGCTAATAAAAACATTTTTAGCCATTTATTACATTAAATGTCGAATATGTCAAATACCCAGAGCGACAGCTTACATTTTATTAAATACAAAAGCCAAAGTAATAAGATTCTAAGTCATGACTAGTCTACTCTAAGGCTTTGGCTTTTGTATTTATAGACCAGGGCCCGTATTCTGTAACTTTGAAAACGCTAAGCGCTTTTAGACGCTCAGCGTATATGACGTTAATTTTCGCTGAGCGCGCTCTTAATTAACGACTTCGGTATTCTCGTCTGACGCGCTTAGCGTCTTTACGGATTGCGCTGAGCGCTTTAAAAACGGTTGCCTTAAAGGATCGTTTTGCTTGTCGAACTGTCACACAGTGCTTCGTCCCATGGACAAAAATCGAAAAAGAAAGTTAAAATTTACTAATATCTGAATATGTAATTATATACTTATAGCAATGTTCAACCATCCTGTATATTATTTTTCATAAACAGCGTTTTTTGTTAGCAAATATTTTCACTAAAAATAAATTTTGCGATCATTATCTTATCAGTGAAAAGAATAACATTCATAGTAGTTCTGTATATTATGGAGTTAAACGGTACGTACTTAATTGAAAGCCACTATGGATATTGTTAAACAAGGAATGAACTTTAAATTTATTTCTAAACAAGTTCGTGATTGTTTAGTTTTTATTTTTTAAGATGATTCTTAAATGGGTATAAAAATTTTACGTTTTCAAACTTCAAAAAGGCATTTAAAAAAAACATATCAAAACATATCGTATTTATTGAATATTTGTGTTGTCATATTCATACACTTTTAATTTTTGTATAGTTCACCTGCATCTGCTTGCGACGAACTTTATTTTATAATACTTTTCAGATGGAGTAAAATTGATAAGCAATGCCGATCTGGTTAATATTTGGCTTGATCATAAGGACAAGAACTCAAAATTATTTGTATTTCAAAAAATGTGTTCGTTATTAGATATTGATGAACCTTCCAGTCAAATGAGACACCACTTGTGCCTGAAAAAACCCACTATATTGGAGCGAAACGTCGCATAAAAATTTTCCAACTTTCAATTTATTATAAAACCTCATACCCAAGAAAATGAAAAAATAATATATGGATACGGTCTATTAAAGAGATAACTATTAATTTCCGAACCCCTCATACCAGCAAGAAGAACAGTAATAACGCGAAAAATTAACTTATTAGAAAATGATGTACAGAAATATCTTATATGTGAGGATACTTCATCTACCTGTGATTTGGATACTATAAATTTGGAAGATTCTGTCAGCAGTGATTCTTCTGAATCAGAGTAGTTACGATCTATGCATTTTGTTGTCCTAAAGTAAATTTATAGTATCTTAAGTTTTTTTTAATTAAATATAACATTAATGTTTCTTTTTCATTAAAGAAAAACACTTTTATTTTATATTAGGCTTATATTGTAGGAACAGCTCCAACGTTTTTATTATTTATAAGATTTTTTTCATAAACGTGGGACTAGAACATCATTTAGTACAATGAGAGTACTCATCATTTGTGTCAAATAAACATAGTTTGAATAAATTGCCTACTATAAAAGAGAAGTTTTGCATTTTTGTCCTCTAGAGCTATATGTTCGAAGCACTGTGTGTCAGTGAAAATAGAAAAAATGTGATATTGTGCGTTATCTTGCTCTTTAGTGAAAATTACTACTTCTATAAATTCTTCAATAAATAATTGATAACTTACGACTTGGCACCTATAAATATTGTTCAAAACATCGAAAATGCTGAGAAGAGTCTTCAACACTTCCTTCGTATAATAAGAATAATGATATATCCATAGAAAAATAGCTTGACATAATACCCCAGTGCAGTTATGACATTTACCATGTTGAAATTGCAAAATTTTTTAGAAAGCTGCGACTATTGAAAATACTTAGCATTAGTAACCCTTATTAAAATACTAAAAGTCCCCATTTCTCCGGTGTGTGCGTCATCAAAAAAAATCGGCCGCCATCTTCAATTTTTGTACTTTTTGGGAAAAAATGTAAATAACTCGAAAACGGTGCGTTATAGCGAAAAACTTCAAGAGGTAAAAATTAAAGAGAATAAAAAACTCTATCAATAAAAAATAGTTTATTATCCTAACGCAGTGACGTACAAAATTTTTTTGAAAATCGAGCAATTTTTAAAAGGAATCACCGAAATGCAAATTACTAATTTTTTAAGCTTATTAACAAATAACATGGATATTTAGCATTAATTCAACTAAAATACAATCCTTGTGACATTTTCAAGAAATATTTATTGGTGGTTTAATAATGTTTCAAAATTAACAAAAATTGTAAAAGCTATTCTTTACTAAATACATGTGTACTAATATTGTACGAAAGCAGCCTCCACCTTGTCCCGGTCGGGGCTATTTGCACTTAAACCAAGGTCATTTTGTTACCATTTTGTAAACAACTTGTTTTTAAAAATACAGTGACAGTTTGAAAAATTAGGCTACAGATACTGATTTGTTAGTTTTATTACTGCATTATCGGACAAAAAATTCTATTTTTATGCTTCGGCCTGGAAAATGGTTCAAACCTCACAGAGTAACTGACATCGGTAATATGCAGAACAAGATTGGTGACATGAAGCATTCACTCTTATTTGCACATGCTATATGAGGATGTGATACAACCTCGTGCTTGTTTAAAAAAGGTAAACTGGCGACTTTCAAAATGTTGCAAAAAGATCCTCATCTGCGACAAATTACATCCATTTTTTTAGATCCTGCAGCACAAAAATCTGAGCTAGTCGAAGCTGGAAATACATTCTTATTTTTATTATATGGTCGACATAGGCTAGCAAAAGATTTAGATCAGGTGAGGTATTATAAATATAAAACCCTTACATCTAGTCAGGTACTTAGTAAAAATTTTGATTTAGCTACCTTACCTCCAACAACTAACGCAGCTGAAAATCATTATTATATATCATTTACAAATGTAGTATTGGCTAAATAACGGAGAAGAGGCAATAGAATGGGGATGGACTAAAAAACAGATACCTTAGTTCCAAAAACAACGTCAAACGCAGTGGCACCAGAATTTGTATTGAAAATGATTTACTGTAATTGCAAATCTGGATGTAATAAACTATGTACATGTTTAAAATCTAATATGCCATGTTCAAGCTTGTGTGGTAACTGTAATGGTATTTCTTGCGACAACAAATAAATCTCGGTCGATGAAGAACAAATCGAATAAAATTGTAAACTTCATTTTCTTTTCTAGAGATGACAGTTTGAAAAGTTAGATTACAAGTTGGTAACACATTTTTATTAAAATGGTCATAATTTGAATTATTGTTATTCGATTTGTAGGGGTATGTTTATAATGTATTTATCATAATGAAAAAGTGTTAAGATCGTAGATGATATTTATGTCAAAAAGACATTCGCAAGTACTTAACATTTTATTTTTTTCTTCCAACCTGTAGCCTAATTTGTCAAACTGTCACTGTATGTATTTTTAAAAACAAGTTGTTTACAAAATGGTAACAAAGAGACCTTGGTTTAAGTGCAAATAGCCCCGACCGGGACAAGGAGGAGGGTGCTTTCGTACAATATTAGTACACATGTATTTAGTAAAGAATAGCTTTTACAATTTTTGTTAATTTTGAAATATTATTAAACCACCAATAAATATTTCTTGAAAATGTCACAAGGATTGTATTTTAGTTGAATTAATGCTAAATATCCATGTTATTTGTTAATAAGCTTAAAAAATTAGTAATTTGCATTTCGGTGATTCCTTTTAAGAATTGCTCGATTTTCAAAAAAAATTTGTACGTCACTGCGTTAGGATAATAAACTATTTTTTATTGATTCTAATAGAGTTTTTTATTCTCTTTAATTTTTATATCTTGGAGTTTTTCGCTATAACGCACGGTTTTCGAGTTATTAACATTTTTTCCCAAAAAGTACCAAAACTCAAGATGGCGGCCGATTTTTTTTGATGACGCACACACCGGACAAATGGGGACTGTTAGTATGTTAATAAGGGTTACTAATGCTAACTATTTTCAAAGGTCGCAGCTTTCTAAAATTTTTTGCAAATTCAAAATTATTTGCACTGGCCTATAACTCAACAATAGGTTATGAAATTCACGTAACATTGACATTTTTCATTGTTACATCCGTCAGTTATCAACTTTTGACTATTAGCTACTTAGAAATTGTGATGTTGCCAATATGTGCTCAACGCGTACCCAGAACACGATTCGCATGGCAACGAGAATACCAAAATCGAATGCTTTGCGTTTCGCTGATCGAATACTTGCGCCCACCGCTTTGAAAGCGTAACGTTTTTATGTCAAAGTTACAGAATACGGGCCCAGGTTTCTTTGGGATTAATGGACTCCTTTTTTAAATTACATTTTATTATGCCAATTTTAATCTAATTCAGAAAACTAAAGCTGCCCTAATTCAACCATCACACATATACAGGGTGTCTCAGGCTGAGCGTGCATTACTTTCTAGTGAAGTTTCTAGAGAACTACAATATCTAGATCGGAGATTTTTTGCACATCTTTATTTCACAACGAGATCTATTGATTAAAAATATTTTCACTATAAAAGGAAATACCGGAAGTTGACAACAGCTTTTTTATTTTAAATGGGTACCCCCATTTTTTATTACATATTTGAATTATCTGTAAAATTTTATAAATGTTTATATGAAACATTCTATACCTAACATTAACCGTTTTTGAGAATCTTTTTAAATTGTTTGAATATCATATAATATTGGCCATAGCTGTCATGGAATTGAGAGATTAAAAAATTATCATAAATCGTTTTTTTCAAATAGAAACTTTTTTTAGTTCACTAGTGAAAAGGTTTTTTAATTCGTTACTTTTTGATTATACATGTCCCAATACCTAAAATAAATCGTTTACGAGTTTTTTTACGAGTTTAATCGTTTACGAGTTACAGTTTTTTCGCCAAAAATTTTAAATATTTTTTTTCTCAAAAACGGTTAATAATCATATATTTTGTAGAAATTCTGATGAAAGCGTTATTCAGAATAGTCGCTCGCCCTGTTATAAACACATGTCATATCCTAATACTGACCTAGGACTTTTATCTCTTCTAGGACTCCGCGATTTGTGCCTTTTACTCCTGCTACTCCTCGATGGCGATGGGCTGTAGTGTCTGCTTCGAGAATAACTGGGAGATCGCCGTCGATTTAGTGGACTTCGACTCCTAATTAATTTTACTAACTTTATTCAAAAAGCACATTGCAAAATACACTCAGATGCAAAAAAACGCAACGGAGAAATTTTTGGTCAAATTTAAAGTGTTATATTTTTGTTATGTCTAGCACTATTTTCATGAATTTTTTAGCAAGCTGTATATAATTATATCAACTTTAATTCATAAACTCAGTTTTTTATAAACTTTAGTATTTGGCATATTATACAGGGTTAATTAATTCTTTTTGAAGTTATTTTTCAATGTGACAAGGCGGCTTTGGTGATTATTGTGAACTCTATACTACTATGAACTGCCTATCATGTTCAACGTTCGGCAAGTGCTTGGCGGAGGGTTAGAGATCGCGAAGTTGTACCAGCTTTATTAATTGAACTTCGCTTATTCTGTAAAGAAAAATGGGAAAACAACGCAATATGATATATATAGCCTCAATGACAGTATGAACGGACGTATACAGGCAGTTATAGCAGCCAAGGGCAGCAATACATTATGGTATTTTATGGGCAGTATTATGGTATTTTTTACAATTTTTTTTTTCTGTTTGTATACTTGAGTATTACAGATCTTTTCTTTAATATCGTTAGTTCTGTTATCGTTATTAATGTTTATTAAAACCCGGACTGTACCGTTAGTCTTTAACGTTTTTTTTAAAATTTAGTATAGAGTGTCCAATGCAGTGTAACATGACGTTACGACAATAGTCACCAAAACCATCCCGTCATATTAAAAAAATACATCAAAAAGTAATGATAACTGACAATTGCAAACTGATCGTTATCAGTTCATTTCGCTCTTAAAAATTAACCAAAGCATGTATTGACATGAATAAAAAAATGCTCAGGGGTCATGGTTCTGACCGTAATATTATATTTTAGGAAAATTTACAGACGAAATTATTGCACAGTTTTTAGTAAATTCCTATATGACCATTGAAACTGGATAGACAAATGATTGAAGCTTTAAAATAATAAAAAACAAAAAACTAATACTAGCGAACTAAAATACAGAAGACGTTATAAGATAGTTATGTTGTAGGCATAAAGCTAATATAGGCAAATACCGTATGATCGAATAAAAACGGCGTCAGCGATGGCTATGAAATGAAGATCGCCGTCATTTTGTATGTAAAATTATATGAAAAATGTCAGCGATCGTCATTTCCCAGCCAACTGGACGCCGTTATTTTTCGATCATACGGTAGTTATTTGACTAGGCATTTGCTAATTGGCGTGGCAAATAGCAAAGATATTAAAAAGATCAATAATGCAACCAAATAGGATAAAATCCTAATAAATTAACAGTTTGAAAAATATATCATTTAATTGGACTATATTTACCTGGATAATCTTTTTTTCTCCCTCATCCTCTCTTTGTCTCTCCGATGTTTTCGATGAGCATCTGCTCTTCTTCTTCTACTACCCGGAGACATTGATCTGCTATGTTTGTGACTATTGGTGTGCATCTCAGGTGATAAGGTTCTATAAAAATACCAATGCTTGAAATAATTTAATATTTAGATTTAAGTACTATTCTTTTATAAAATGAAAGCAAATTCAATTCATCCAGGTATACAGTATGTTCCCGGATTGTCTTTAGGAAAAACTTTCTTATTATTGATATTTTGCGATAAAAGCATTATCCATAAAAAAAATTGGCGCCGGAAGGCACGTACCGCCCATACTAAAATATGTTAATAAAAAGTTGGTAGGCAATTTTTTTAGTTTCAAAGTAAAGGAATTTTTTCATTTTTTTATCTCAAAAACTGCGACTTTGACTGAATTTGATGTCATTACAAATTTTGTTGCAAATATTATTCCTACTCTTAAATTGAGAACCGCGTTTCGCTAGCTACTGTAATTTTGGAGTTACAATTTTTTTAAATTTTTAACCCCCTCCCATACCCCCTTACCAACCCCCCACCCCACCAAAAATAATGGCCACATTCTCGGGGGCCACAGTATTTTGTGCCAAATTTGGTTAAAATCGGTTTAGCGGTTTTTGAGTTATCGTGTTACAGACGGACAGACAGACACCATGAAAATATTTTGTATTTAGGTCATTTATGACCCAAATAACTCATTTGGAGTGAAATTAAAAAAACTTTTTTTTGCTGATCTTAATAGCCCTGTTGGTATGGTCGGCTAAAAATTGCTTGTTCTAAAATGGTAAATCCCGTTCATACTTTTCCAAATTTCCATGCCGTTTTATTATTAAATATTAAAAAAAATATGTAGTAATATATGGTTAAAAAAAATTGGGCGCCGGGAGGCACATATAGCCGCCCATACTAAAATATGTTAATAAAAAGTTGGTAGGCAGTTCTTTTAGTTTCAAAGTAAAGAAATTTTTCAATTTTTTTTTATCTCAAAAACTGTGACTGACTAATTTTGATGTTATTACAAATTTTGTTGCAAATACTATTTCTAATCTTAAATTGAAAACCGCGTTTCGCTAGCTACTGTAATTTTGGAGTTACGATTTTTAAAAATTTTTAACCCCCTCCCCTGCCCCCTTACCAATCCACCACCCCCTCCAAAAATTAATTCTACCGGATTCTCGGGTGCCACAGTATTTTTGTGTCAAATTTGGTTAAAATCGGTTTAGCGGTTTTTAAATTATTGTGTTACAGACGGACAGACAGACCGACAGATATATAAAATTAAAAAGTTTTTCCTCATGTAAAGATAATCCGACGACATACTGTATAATTAATATACTTTATATCTTTATCAGTTCATTGCAACTGGAGTAGAACATTTTCCAAATTTGGGCCGTATCAGATGAATAAGCAAAAAAAGTACCACAAATGAAAACTATTTTAAAAAGAAAACACACCTGAAAGATAGCCTTAAGCTGACATATTGAAATTCTAAATTTACAAAAACTTAGAATGAACCAGTTATCTGAAAAAATCCTGTATACAGAAAAATTTTAATTTATCCAATGTGTTTAGTGCATTTGATATCAAATAAATACCCAATTAAAATAAACAAAAAAAAGGGGGTTAAATAACAATAATTCGCATAGAGCTGAAAATTGGTACAGGACTTAAATACACTATTATAAACGATATCTGAAAAATCCCCACCCCTCCCACGTCTGCTAAAAAAATTATTCAAGGTCAAAAGACAAAAAAATATTTTTTTGCTTTTTTTTCCTAAACGGTAAGCGCTATCGCAAAAGTACCTTAAACAAATGTTGTAGACCATTAAATTTTCTACAATAATGGTTCTTATACTTTTTTCTTACGAATCACCATTCCTGAGATATGGCGATTTTAAAAGTTGAAAAACTCGTATTTTTCATAATATGCACACATTTCCGCACCACCTGTGAAGTAGTGTACTTGGCACGTTTTTTTAACGTGGTTTCCCCTGTAGGCCTAGTTCACGATCTATTGTGGTTAAGTTTTATTACACATTATACTATTAATTTTAATAAACGGTGCTCTTGGTAATTATTATAGTCGAATGGATTATTGTTGATTTTCGCAGAATTTTAATCTGAGTGGTAATCTTCAAATGATACTTCAACAGTAATGTCTGCGCAGGCGTATTCAAAAAGACTGACTCTTCTCCACAAGTCATCATCACAAGTGGAATTCGCTTGCTTCTTGCTATATATGGTGCTCCAAAAAAAAAATGATTCTATAGACAAGTATAGATATTTAAGTTTTGTTAAAAATACTCGGAACAGTAAAATGGTACAACTTTCTTGTCTTCCTCCAACATCTGCTTCTGCCTGTCAACACTTATATCGAGTATACTATCAAGTTCAATTGTGGCTAGGTAATCAACTGAACCCAGAAGACTGGGGTTGGAAATTTATAGATAATACTTTGGAGATTATTAAAACTTTACTTCCACCTGCTCCAGAAAAACTATTTAAAACAATTTTTTGCAATTGCAAAAAGTGTTGTAGCGCAAACTGTGTAAAACCGTGTTGTAAAAGAGTCGGATTGTTTTGTACACCAATATGTACTAATTGTCAAGGTCAGTCTTGCTCCAATATTGACTTAAATACAGATGAGGATTTTAATGGGGAGACAACTGATGCATCTGTCATAGATGGATTTCCAGATATTCTGCAAGAAGATGAGAAAGAAGAAAGTGAAGAAGACATAACTGTTGAAGTATCATTTGAAGATTATTATTGCGAGCGATATGCGAGCAAGTAATTAAACGGTTATCTGCTGTCCTCTATATAAAAGGTTTCAGCATAAATCGTATAATCGCCTGTATCGTCGCGAGCAGCGAGGACGGTACGCCACACCCGATGTTAGTTGCGTGCCGAGTAATGCTCGGGGATCGACAAAAAAAGGTTTCAACATAAATCGTAAATCGCCTGTATCGTCGCGCGCAGCGAGGACGGTACAACACACCCGATGTTAGTTGCGTGCCGAGTAATTCTCGAGGATCGACAAAAATACTCGAGACATACCGAGAATATGAATACTCGGATGACCGAGTAATTTTCACTCGAGTAATCCCATTACTACTATATACTACTATTGGTCCTTGTATACTGTAAATAGAGAAGTTTACACATATCAACTACATTAAAAAACTATATCCACCCAAATTTTATTAATTTATACATTAATAAAACAAAAACATGCAACAACTGAGACGTGGTAAAAATTCTTTATGAAGAGCAAACTAATGTGAAGTCCCAAAAATCAAAAGACGTTTCTATAGTAATATAACTTCGATTTCATTCCTTGATAGATGGTTATTATTAATTTTGATTAAGGTCATACTTTTTGTTGTTGTTAAAGTTGACATTTTCCAATAACTATTATCACCCTTTCCGTAGCAATGAACTAAATAAATTTTGGGCTTCTTTGACATTTTAAAACAGCAAAAATACGACGATAATTAAAATTCTATTAATACAAATCTATCAAAGAATGAAAACTAACAACGTGTTTAAATTTTTAAGACTTCATTTATATATTTTCATATTTACACAAAGCTTACCTTATAGAAGGCGAGTTTCTGCTGTAATCGTCTATAATTATAGGAGATGTCACATCTCTTACAATTGTCACATGGTGATTTGAAACAGACCTTAAAATAATAATTCAGATAAAATTAAAAACCCTTGTTTGAGATATAAAAAATCAGCTCAATATTATAATTTTTTTCAGTTCTACTAAAGCAGAAGCCCAAAAGCATATTTTTTTCTAAAATTTTTGCTTTTCTAAAATGTTATAATACTCCCTTTTTCAATTGCAATTACTCATTTTGAACTCATATTATAGCTATTTTTTTGGAAAAGCCTATTTACAAAAAATTACATTTATATTCCCCCCCCCCTTTTCTTCCACCTAGTTTAGTAGATGGATAAGCTGGATTTTTATTTATAGTGTTGAATCAAGAACGAACATGGATATTAGGGTGGGTCAAAAAAAATCGACAATTTTTTTTTCACTTTACACTCTGAAAAAAGGGTTGGTAGCCACCTCAAAAAATTCTCTCCAAATATGAGCGCTTAATTTTAATAGGAAGGTTTTACGTCTTTCAGTTTTATATTTTTTTCCTTATTATTAGAAAGAAAAATTTATATCGCGGTATCTACTATTTGGAAATTATCTCGTCTCATATGTTTGTAGGAAATTGAATTCTCTACAAAAAATGTCTCCTATCATTTTTTTGTAAACCTCACCGTACGAAAGTTATTAAAGATTTAATTTTGATTATTTATGGCAATTTTCACAAAATCTGAAATAGAAGACTATTTTCAGTATATCTTATCAAAAAAAAATGCGCCGGGAGGCACGCATAGCCGCCCATAGTAAAATATGTTAATAAAAAGTTGGTAGGCAGTTTTTTTAGTTTCAAAGTAAAGGAATTTTTTTAATTTTGGTCCGCGGTTATTTCCCCTATCCGCCACCTGGGGTCGCGTCCGATGGGAGTTTGGAGTTCTCCACACGGATTTTCTCAAAAACGGACTACGGAAACACGGAATATCTCAAAAACTGCGACTGACTGATTTTGATGTTATTACAAATTTTGTTGCAAATATTATTTCTAATCTTAAATTGAAAACCGCGTTTCGCTAGCTACTGTAATTTTGGAGTTACGATTATTTAAAATTTTTACTAACTAAAAATATACTAACTGTTTCTATTTTATTTTTAGGTTAGAATGGGCATAATCTAGGGGGCTACTGATACGGTGTTGTAATATTTTTTGGTATTTATTATAATTTTGCTATAATATCTTTGGTTTGAAAGAAGATATCAAGATGCGGTTTTCGCTGACTTTTTAAGCTTTTACTACTCTTTCCTATCAGCTAAAATTTCATATACTATTGCATTTAATTTTTTTGAAAAAACGCGCAATGTTTGTTAAATTGTAAGACAACGACCCCTAGCGTCTACGTTCAAAAGCTTATTATTATTGTTTATATGGTACAATATAGAGTAAGAAACGCTCTTTTAAACGAGCCCTCGCTTGTTGGATTCCGATCATCCAGTCCAGAGTTATTAATATTCAAATAAAAACAGATCTAACCTTCCCCCACCACTTTATTTTGGTAGATAGGGGAAAATGGGTCTAACAAAAAATATTCAAAATTTACTGAAGATTATGAAGCTGTTACTTATAGTACACCTTATTTAGTCAAAATTGTGTAAAAACTCTATTTTCTTATTTTTGTTGCAGTTGCGCCCCTAGCGGTCGTTCTACAAACTTGAAAATAATTTCCAGCAATTTCCCATAGCCTCTTTAGTTATAAATATTTTTTTCCGCAGCCGCTACGGCTAATACTTTCCGAGATACAGCTGAGAGCTATTCTTAGTGGGACACCCTGTACTTTCAATAATACGAGAAAATCAAAAAATATACATGTTTTTAATTTCTAAGAGTTTTTTAGCCAACTTATATTTCTGTTGTCAAAAATTCCTAAAAAAGTACGTTTTACTTTATTTTTGTGTCCGGTCTTATTAATTTATTGAAAATGAATGACATAATTAATTCCTAAGTTTGCATATATTTTAAACAGTGTTAAAACAACAAACTTTTTATAAAATCTCTTCGTCATTTACTTTTAACTGAAACAAACAATTGGGGTCTGTCGGACCCCAGAAAGCCATAAGCGGTACAAAATTTCACCACGCCAGTTGAGGGTTAAAATTATCACTGAAAAATTATTTATAAAATCTCGTAAATACATCCTAATCTTTTACCAGTTCTTATTTACAAATTTTATGAGTGATATACAAAAAATCATAAAGCTTACCTGCTAGAGTGATGATGTCCATGTATTGGCGGGGTATGGGGCGATTCTCTTGGGTAATCATGGGTGTAATCATTCCGGTACGCTTTCAAAGGTGGCGTCGCTGACGGAGGTGACAACGGTTCTGGTGATGCTATATGACTGTCATTTGACACGGGTGAACATGCGCCCGTATCAATTTTAGTATCTAGAAATACGAAAACAAATTACGATATGCTCCTCAGTATATCCTAAATATACCGTGCTAGTAACTCTTACTTTTGGGTCGGTATTTACATGTGTGGAAGTAAATCGCATAGGGATTTTATTAAGTCGGAGTCTAACTTTCACTTAAAAATTTACAAGCAATAGGGAAAATTACGATTCGTTAATAAATAAACAAATAAAGTATTACGAGACGTAATTAAATCGTAAAGCTGAACATGATAACTAACACTTTCCTAGAATTTTAAGTACTAGCATGTGCAAAATTTCTCGATTTATTTCATACGTTTGGCAACGTTTTTACTGTTCTCTCTTTGTTCAGTACATTATAAAGACATTGTACTCTTCTTACATACGGAAATCTCGGCCCAATACTAACCTTTGCCAGCTCTTAGTATATGAACAGTGCAACCTCTGTAATCGGAACAGCTAATTGTAACCCCCTATTCCAATTAGCGAATATACCGACTGCTCTTTTGTTGACGAACTTTTAAAAACCTTATAATTCTCTGCTGTTTATGTTTTATCTCATGCGCTTGCCCACCAACCTCTTTTAGTAAAGAATGTGATGCTTTGAAATCATATTCTGTGATGCCCTAGCTAAACCTGTATCAAAAACTGATATTCGTTTTTCATATCATTCGCTAGCGAGTCAACTGGCAAATATTGAAGCGCATTTATTTCTTGAAACCCTGGATTTTTTCAAGAAATGAAACCCTACCACAAAGGCATATACATTATTTATTGGACCCTCTTTAAACCTTTGAAGCCACCCTTGAGATGATGTTAAATGGAGCTGTTCAGCATGTATAATCAAGAATGGTAGTATCATCGGCGTATTGTACAATCGCCTTGCTTGAAAGATATGATGGCAGTTCACTGTCATATAGAATGAATAATAGAGGGACACCATGGAGTCCTGTGGGACGCCAGCAAAATAGGTAAGGGTTGTTTTTTTACTCCACCTGGGTAACCAACTGGAAACGGTTTAATAAATAAGATGTCATCAAATCAACCTAGGGCGTTACCCCTGATTCCATAGTAAAGGAGTTTATTTAGAAGAATCTGGTGTGACACAAAGTGAAATGCCTTCGGGAGTTCGCAGAAGACTGCCAGTACCGATGTCCCCCCTCAAACTAGTCAACAATGTATTCAACCAGAGCCCTCAGGGCATCGGCTGTTGACCTTATCTTCTGGAAGCCAAATTGGCAAGGTGATATAAGATTGTTTTTCTCTAGGAACGCTATTAAGTGGTGGTTAAATCTTATTTCGATCTCGTGAGACAGATCAACACCAGATCTCCGGAGATTGGCTGAGAGAGTGTCTGAGATGTTGGCGAAGTATTCATTAAACTTCTTGGGAGAGAGTGTAGTTTGTGGGTCATTAAATTTATTTTAGCCCTGTACAATTGCTTCTGCTGTTTTATTACTGATGTTAGGATGATATTTGGATTTTGTTTTGCAAAAGTTGTGAGTATATTTAAGAAGTTCCTGTGAGTTTTCTGTTCATTGTTATACTATCCATCTTTGCTTGTTTTTTTGATGATATGTTTTTGTCCATTGTATTATCTAGAACTGTCTCAATCGATCAACGACTTATAAAAGATCGACATACAAAGCTATTATTAATCAAGTTATTGTTACGGCCTAGTCTGTCATTCTACGAAAAAAATATTTTCGAAAATATGAACTAAAGTTATGTTTTCTTAAATAGAACACCCTGTATATTTAAAAATTATATGATCTGGTTTGCCATAAGCTTCTCAAAAATATATATCACTCTATATTTATTTTTACTATTTACTGCAATATTTAAAAGTTTTTATTAAAAGATCATATTTATTAGTAGGCCATGATTGATAATAATCAAAGAAACTAAAGAATTATTATAAGTATCTGTCTCTTGTTTTATTTTGGGAGCCACTAATACATTCTTTATATATTAGGGAAACTTAACTCTCTACTGGTATTTTTAAATCTTGGAAGCTATCGTACCGGAACTCTTAAATATTCCTTTAGCTAATTTACGTAAAATATACTTTCAGCAAGATGGGACTCCCCTCACAACTTTGAAAACATTAGAATTTAGTTAAATTATTATTTCTCAAATGAATTGGACCATGATGACCTCCCTGATTCCCGGATTTGTCGGTTCTCAATTTCTGGTTTTGGGGATTTTTAAAATATGAAATATATCGTGGCAGCTACACTGTCGAACACCTGGAAAATGCTGAGCGCTGTACAATTGCTTCTGCTGTTTTATTACTGATGTTAGGATGATATTTGGATTTTGTTTTGCAAAAGTTGTTGCATCTTTGCTTGTTTTTTTTATGACATGTTTTAGTTTTTTGTCCATTGTATTATCTAGAACTGTCTCAACCGATCAACGAGTTTTAAAAGATCGACACACAAAGCTACATGGTCAGTACAGAATGGTCTGAACTGAAAAATAGCTGTTTTGTTATTTTGAATATCTACATTTTTATATTTATAATTATTAGTTGCGATGTGGCTCGACATATACGTATCCCGCAAAGTGATACTTGATGCAGTTGGAATGTTTATGATACAATTATCCAAACAATAAAAAAAATATATTGCCCTTACCTGGACTGTCTGACACAATTCCGTAATAGTCTTGCACAAAAAAAGAAAATTATGGTTATTGTTACGGCCATAGATTATATACTTACGTCGATAAATCAACGCCATAAGTTTAGCTTTAAAAAACATGTCTCATCACGACATGCCATTTTTAAACCTTCTTTATTGCACTTATGAAACGTTCAATAGGTATGTCTTTCTCGAGGATCTTACTTTGTGCCCATGCGCATTAAAAGTTGCACGTATTTCCAAAATAATCACAATCTTATACGGTTTAGAAAGTACAAATTATACACTGTTATGGAAACCAACTTTTCATTGTCATCATATTGTCATAATCATGTCATAATCTTATTTCCAATGTGTAACGACGCTTGTTTTTTGCGCTTTTATTTTAAAAATTGTATCATTTTTAAAACGTATACTTTTATCGACCGCTTTTATATAGCGAAGGATGCAAGTGTGTTCAATGAGAAGTCAATTTTAAGTTTGTGCACATCTATATTTCCCCTCTATATATGGCCCCTCGTAAAAATTACTTTAAAGTGTTTAGTGTGTGAAACTTCTAATACAAAGGGCCCCGAATTATCTTTTCATAGGCAAGTAAAATATTCAGTTGTTCTTTTATTTATATTAAGCCACATGCATACTTTCTGGTTAGATTTCCTAAGAATATTGATATTCGTACGAAGTGGCTAAATGTATTTTTTATAATTTAATTTTTGTGACAGTAAACATTCAATTTATTGTTCAAATA
This sequence comes from Sitophilus oryzae, assembly GCF_002938485.1. Lineage (NCBI taxonomy): Eukaryota > Metazoa > Arthropoda > Insecta > Coleoptera > Curculionidae > Sitophilus > Sitophilus oryzae. Next base: position 105,275 of record NW_022146189.1, on the reverse strand, counting down.
TAGGCATTTTACAAATTAAATTTTTAAAAGTAATGTTTAAATTTGGCGCGCGGACGATAGGCCCTCGACAAGGATAGATAGAGTAGAAGTACCGCGTGTGCAACAAAAAAAGAAGATAAATGGAAGTCGTTGATATGTTTGCAACAGTTTCCAATGTGACTTACTTATCCACGTAAGTATATATGATCTAGGCTAATTACATTATTTTGCTACAATGTTTAGAAGATTCTAAATCGACTACAGATAAAAAAAAATAGAACATACTCACCAACAAGTTTAACGGTAGCTTGCTCGTGAGGTTCCCAATCGCTCAAAGGTTCACGTTCCCTGTCTCGATCAGGTACCAATTTTGGAGGTGTGTTTGTACTACTACCCTTAGATCCTTAATGAAGAATAAAAAACCAGCAATTAGATTTTCAATGATTAGTAAATTGACCTAACAATAATAGACTCATTTATACCGCGGGTGGAACATCGTCGCGTCGTTGGAAACATAGGAAATTGCATGCAAATTTTTTAACTGCCCAAATAATATTGGTTCCCCTATTGATTTTACAGCAATGTTGTACATATGTTTTCTCGAAAGGTCTTCGTATGCTAAATACACATGCCAAATTTGAACAATTTTGAACAAGCCAATTTTAACTAATCTAAGAAAAACTCTATCTGTTTTTAAATTGAAACTAAACAGGTAACAATATAAAACCAAGCAAATGCCGACATACCTTAAGCTGCCAACCTAATAACAAATTGTATTTTGTATACGTTAGTCTTTTCCCTAATTCAAACCAGTTTTAAATTATAAAATGCATTGTGGGAACACTAACCTGGGGTACCATAACGCAACCATAACATAGTAGTGTAAACAGAGTATAAACCAAGTGTAAACCACACAACAAATAACATTTGACAATGATAAATATATATGTAGGTTGACAACTTAAGGTGTGTTGACATTAGCCTAGTTTTGCATTGTTACCTGTTCAATTTTAATATAAACATATAAGTATGCCATTTTTCTTAAATTAAATAATTACGATTTTGCTGTAAATTAATAGTGAAGCCAATATTTGGACAGTAGAAAATTTGCATGGGATTTTGTCATAAGAAAAAAAAATATAAAAAAATATATAAATCGTAAGTAATCTATTTAAAAGTACCTATTAATAATTATTACAAAACGTTTTATTTGCTTTTAGTTTATGATGTTCAACAATTATTGAATGTGCTACACTGATATCAACACTTGTTCGATTCAAAATAGAGTTAAATCTATACTATAGGCTTGGTGCGTTTCAGTTGATTTCAACAAATTCCGACCGCAGCGCACTCTACGGCATAAATCAGAAATGATCAACACATAGTTCACGCCGCCGCCGCCGTCATGACGATCGCATTAAAATAATATTGAAATCGGGGTTTTGTCATAATATTTAAGTATTTTAGTTTTTTGCTAGTGCAGTTATTGAGACTATAAAACACTCAGGTACGAGGTTTGTGTGATGTAACGCTGTTTCGGGTAGTAAAAAATAAGTAAAAAAGAATTCGAACTAGGTGTCTTGTGTTGTGACAATTTCAAATGTTAACAAAATTGTTAAAAATGTTAACGCGTAAAGGACAGCGTAATTAAGGCGTTGTTGGGTACAATAACATTCAATAACTCAACTTTCCCGGATATTCAACGCTCCCGAAACAACATTTTAAAGCTTCATATAATTATTTCTTACACCCATTTGATCAGTAGCAAAAATGGATTCAAGCAGTTCGACGAAACAAGTGAGTAAAAAAAGTTCTTGTTACATAATCAAAAAATTAAATAGACATATACTATGAGAGGATGAAATATAATTTGTATGCAATATTAATGGTATACTTTTTTAACCAACTAGTGATTAAATGTTTTATGAACATCTTCTAAAATTATAATTATGTACCTTTAAAAAATTTCGTTATAGGCGAAATAGCTCCAATTATGCTCCAATAGCAAAACCGGAGATAAACTATTACTCGCTACCGTAGTTGAACGCATCTAAATTTTTTTTAACTGGAATAATAAATTATAATGTAAGTTAGACCTTCTGAAGATATCAAAATATTTATCTTTTTATTTTTTTGTTTAGAATTTCCACAAATTATACTTTCTAACACTTTTAGAATAATTATATACTAATTTTTTCGTTTACTCGCAATTTAAACCCATGTATTTATATGTGTTCGTTATTTACGATAATCCCGGGCGGTGGCAGCACCGGCGGAGAATGCACCAAGCCTATAATCATGGGAAAAGCTATAGCATTTTTATAATAATGGTACATTCCAAGGAATCAGTGTGAAATATGAGAATATAAACCAAATTTAACTTGTTAAAATAGGCATACTTGTTATAACATGCAAAAAAAGGCATCGTATTTAGCTTCAAAGAACTATAAAGCAGTACGAGACAGAGAAATTTACAGTGAAATTATATCCTTTTTTTATGTTGTTAAAAGAAAAAGTGTAATGCAACAGTAAATAAACATATTTTAGCATAGAAATTATATTATTTACCAAATTGTTTTTAGATTTTAAAGAAATGGCGAATGCCCCAGGTTTGATAAAACAATCAATTAAATTCAAGAATTGTCTCTAAAATTACAATATTGAGCCCAAAAATAAATAAAATTAGAAAAGAAGTGTATGAGAATATAAATTCCGTAACAATTTCCCTAGATCACATTATATACTTATAATTTCCTATGTTTCCAACAATTATAATTTAATTGTTGAGGATTTAATCAATGGGACAAACTGTAAACATTATATTTCATAAATACTCCAAATATGTCATATATACTTCATTTATTTTATTTTTATTTTTATGGTGGCGCCAACATCGCAATATTTAAAATGCTATATCTCAATTTATTAAATGCAACCCCCTGTATATTATCTTCATTTTAGATGCAGAATTAAAATGTGAACATTTTTTGTATTTAAAGTGATCGATTTTTATCGGTTTCGCAGATATTGGTGGTAGATTATTACATATAAAATAATAATAATTTAAAGTAAAATTACCTGTTGATATGTTTTTTGGATTTCCTGAAAAATTGTATTGAAAATGATACAAGGTACTGCACTGTGACCCTCTATATGGCTCTTCCAACAGTAAATTTTTATCAAAGCCACCTAACATGATCTTTGATTACTTCTGTGATCTTTGTATAGTATTTTACCATTGAAAACTCCATATTATGTAATATAATACAGCGAATATCTGCAAAACCGCTAACCAACTTAGGAACACTTTAAATACAAAAAATATTATTTTTTTAATTCTGCATCTAAATGAATAATAATATACAGGGTGTTGCATTTAAAAAAATCAAGATATAGCATTTTAAATATTAATGTTTATAAAAATTAAAAATAGAGCTAATTATTAATAAAGTTAAATTCAGTCTCGTTTTTAACCACTTTTCGGACATAGTGTTTTTAACCAAAGTTTTAATAAATAAGAAATAAAATGGCGACAAAGCACAGTGCTTCAAAGTTCCCAAATCGGGAACTTTGCAAAGAGCTGGAAATGCTTTAACGCAAAGAAATAATGAGAGGAAGGTTTAGTACCATAATATAGGGGTATCGCAATGGGCCCAAGGCCTCTGAGTGAGGGATAAAACATGATCCCAAACCCCAGCAACCTAACCTAACCTAACAGTGCTTCAAATAAAAATAGTGTACTCTATGTATCTAACATCTGTATAAAACGTTTTTTCATATCTTCGACAGCAACGATGCTATTGGACTTCCTCGCACTAATGGGCCACTCTGTATACAGGGTGGCGCACCTCATTCGCCTCAGTTGATTATACGAAAATGGAAAGATGTAGAAACATAACATTTTATGGGTATATGTGGAGAGACAATGTGCACAATTTAAAAATATTTTAAAATATACAGGGTGTTTCAGAACAAAGATCCATATATATTATATTTTTTCTTATGGAACACCCGGTATTTTATTTCATTTTTGGATTCTTGGGCCCAAAAACGGCATTTGTTATAAGAGTTAAATATGTTTAAAATCTTCAGTTTTTTTAGATATTTAAATTTGCATGCTACAATAGAATAGACTATAAACACCCTGTACATTACTTTTCAGAATTAATTCTTATGCTGAGTTTAAAGGTAGAGAAATAAACTTTACTGAAAAATTAGAATGCTTCGTTTAATGTATACAGGGGTATCAAAAATTGCTGGTCTATTTTAAATATTTATCATATATAAAAACTTCGTTATTTCAAATGCAACACCCTGTATTTTTTTTTTAATAAATCGGAGCAGATTCAAATGCTCTTTGAAACTATATTAGGGTTTCCTGTACTTATCTAGCTCAGATTTTGAATAAAATCGATTTTTAAATAAAATTGCAGTCAAGATGGCTGGTGTCGCCATGGCAATTTTCTAGTGACAGTTAGTAATTATTTTCAAAGTCGACATTAGTTTATGGACATTATTATTTATAATTTATAACAGTTTACTTAAATTTACCTACAATAGTATAAAAAGTAAGTATTCATTATTTTATCAAGAAAAATAAAGCAGTATTTGCTGGCAGAACGAATAGATATGTTACTAGTGATATTATTTTGTGAGTAAAATTGCTTCTGGGCTTCAAGCGATTATGCTTAAAGATATCCATAAGCGTTACTTTGGAAAACTACTTGTCCTATTTCGCAGAGCTGGTAGTGTGGTTTATAAAAAAACTATTAGGCAGAAACCTGTCGTTAGAAGTTAAGAAAATGAATTTGCCGCAATTGGCTATTTTATAGAAAATCCATATATCTACAAGTCATCGTAAAATAATTCACAGTTCTTTAGGTTGTATTACAATCTAAAGAACTGCTTCTTCGTTTTTCTTGATACAATAATAAATAATACATATTTAAAAAATATTATGTATTAAACTATTGTAGGTAAATTAAATAAAAGTAAACTGTATAAATTTAAATAAGTCCATAAACTAATTTCGATTTTGAAATAGCTACTAACTGTCATTAGAAACTTGCCATGACGACACTAGCTATCTTGTATACAATTTTATTGAAAACTCGCTTTTTATTCAAAATCTGAGCCAGATAGGTATAGAAAACCCTAATATAGTTTGAAAGAGCATTTAAATCTGTTTCGACTTATTTCAAAAAATACGTAGGGTTGCATTTGATATAACGAAGTTTTTATGTAAAATAAATATTTAAAATAGACCAGCAATTTTTGATACCCCTGTATACATTTAAGGAAGCAATAACATTTTTCTGTAAAGTTTATTTCTCTCCCTTTAAACTAAGCACAAGAATTAATTCTGAAAAGTAATGTACAGGGTGTTAATAGTTTATTCTACTGTAGCATGCAAATTTAAATATCTTTAAATATCTCAAAAACCAAAGATTTTAAATACAGTTAACCCCAAGTATCCAAAAATGAAATATATTACCGGGTGTTCCATAAGAAAAAATATAACTTTGGTATGGATCTTAGTTCTGAAACACCCTGTATACTTCAAAATAATTATAAATTGTGCACATTGCCTCCCCACATATACCCATAAAATATTTTGTTTCTACATCTTTCCGTTTTCGTATAATCAACCGAGGCGAATGAGGTACACCCTGTATAATAACCACCTGTATTACACCCTGTATAATAACTAATATATAAAAACTCACCTGAGTCTGAGTCAGTATCTACACTGGAACTTCTCGACCTGTGCTTTTTCTTCTTTTTCTTTTTGCTTTTTTTGTCTTTCCTATGCTTCTTCTCCTTTTTCTTTTTCTTCTTCTTATCCACATTCTCGTATTCTTCACTGGAATACGGCGAAACAACTTCCACAATTCGACGTCTTATTTCACTAGATTTTGACGAATCCGAAGCCGATTGATGTCTTTCTCTAGTTGTTATCACAATTGGTGGTGTCGGAGAGCGGGGCATCAAATTTGGATCTAATCTATGCCTTCGGCCTAAAATATAATTTATAATGTACTCAATAGCACACGATATAAAAATCAAGATATACTCTGTTTTTTTTTCTCAGGTAAGATTTCGACAGACGATGACAGAAGAAAAGCAGATGACGTCCCATACCAATCTATTTATTTTACTAAAAAAATCTCTAGTATTTTTTAAGTTAACTATGGATGGGTTTAAATATAAATCCGTTATACGTCGTCTCTTGTTGTTTTTAACCAGTTTTATTGGTTTATTTCAAAAATGACAGATCATATTTCAATTTCATTGGTTTGATGGAACGATGAACGACAAACGAACGCCGATGCGTATGAACTCGCCTTTAGATTTTTGAGGCTTGTCAAAGTCATGCCAAATTATAAGTTATAATTTTGTGTCAAGTTATGTCAAATATCTGCGTTTTGGAAGATGATGCATTTTGATTCGTGTTATTAGGTGCGTTTTGTGTCTTTTGAAGTCAAGTGGAGGAAAAATCGAGGGAAAATTAACTGTAGACCCAGAAGCAGAGTTTATAGTTAATACTAGCTGTCCAGGCAACAAAATCTTATACACCAATAAAGTTACCATCAATAAAGTTTGTATACCATCTCGTCTTAGATAAGTGCATCTCGTATATGGTACAAGGATCGTACTAAACATATACTAAAAACTGGAGTAGCTGTAAAATATCGACATCACAGGATAGGTAAATAATGGATTTTAGTACTGCAGAAAAATAATGTCAAAAGGTATTGGTTTATATTGATAAATATAATAATAAATGCGGGAAGTTTCTTGAAGCTTGAAAGTAAGAAATAGTTCTTTCTTATATTTTTTTGGTATGTGGTGTTTTGTTTAACACATACCGTTTTATAAAATAACTCGATTATATTTTTTCAGTTTCATACAGTTTTTTTTCACAATATTTTGAAGTAATCACTTATCAGCGCAAATTTAAATATATTAATTTCCTGCTATGTGTTCCGATTGTACCAACTTATTTCTTGGTAAAATAAAATAAACTACTTTGAAATTAAAATAACAGACACATCTATCACTTTCAAGAATCTTGTCGTTGGACATACTATACTTGTTAAAATGTAATAGCGACAGGGTTAGGTAGGCAGAAAATTTTATATATTCTACCGTATTTTTTACAGGTAGAAAATAAATTTTCTACATTTTTTTAAATGTCCAGACGTAGAAAATTACTTTTGCATATTGTAAGCCGTTTTATGGGTTTATATTTCTTTCAAATACTTTAATCACAAAGATTAGTACAAAAAAAAAAACTAATAAGGATATCTCTAATTGTTATTTATTATTTAACAAATGGATAATATACAGAATGCCAAAAAACCTTAACTATTATTTTCCGTATTATTTTAAATAGATACGCATAGGGTGTGCCATTTTGGTTGAAAAAAACCTGTCCCACTCACTTCAGAAACTATTTGTCAAACGAAAAATGCTGTAAACAAAATTTTCATAGCTCTCTTCGTTTCTGAGCTACAGGGTCTAACATTTTGCAATTTGGAACAGCCCTTGTATCTCCGTTATGTAGATGATATCTCGAAGGTTAAAACTGATTCTTGTAAAACTTTTTACGTAGAATACAGCGGCGTAGTCTGTTTTTCTACGAAAAAAATATTTTTGAAAATATGAACTAAAGTTGTTTTTTTCAAATGGAACACCCTGTATATTTGTAAATCATATGATCCGTCTTGCTGTGAGCTTCTCAAAAATATATATCACTGTATGTTTATTTTCACTATTTACTGCAATATTTAAAATATATCATTTTTTATTAGTAGGCTGTGACAAATAATAAAAAAAATGGTACCTATTTACTAAAATAGTCTTCCAACACATATTAAAATTTTATTTGTGTTACCACTGAGTCTCTGAATATATTTTTCTTTTTTGTAACGTTTTTATTATAACGGGATGCGTTTGCACTGGTTTGCAAATACCGTATGATCGAATAAAACCGGCGTCGACGATGGCTATGAAATGAAGATCGCTGTCATTTTATATGTAAAATTATATGGGAAATGTCATCGATTTGTTACACATACTATAGTCGAAGTTATAGTTGCTATAGTATGTTTTACGTTTAACAAAGGTTTCAATAGTAAGATATACAAAAAGCTTCATAATTCTCAGTAAATTTTGAATATTTTTTGTTAGAACCGTTTTCCCCTATCTGCCAAAATAAAGTCGTGGGGGAAGGTTAGATCTGTTTTTATTTAAATATTAATAACTCCAGACTGGATGAACGGAATCCAATAAACGGAGGGTCGTTTAAAAGAACGTTTCTTACTCTATATTATACCGTTTAAACAATAATAATAAGCTTTTGAATGTAGACGCTAGGGGGCGCTGTCTTACAATTTAACATTGAACGTTTTTTCAAAAAAATTAAATGCGATAGTATATATAAATTCAGCTGATAGTAAAGAGTGATAAAAGCTTAAGAAGTCAGCCAAAACCGCATCTTGATATCCTCTTTCAAACTGAAGATATTAGCAAAATTACTCGTGTGAAGTTGGCACCCTTTTTTCAAAAAATGAACTGGAATTTGAGAGTTCTGGATAGATTTACAATAGTTCTATAGTTCTTGATAAGTTAGAAAAATAGTTCTGGTTAATTTCGGGAGATATGACATGGGGGTGCCAACTTCACGTAGCGACCTTTTTTTATTCTGGAACAGTTCTGATAGTGGAAATATATTCTAGAACAAGAGTTCTATAGTTCCTGACTATTGATCAAAATAGTTCTATTGTATTAACCAAGTTATGAACAAAAATAAAACGGCAGCCTGCGCAGTTTAAATCGATTTTCTAGGTAAAAATGCTTTAAAAAATAGTTCTGAATAGAGTTCTGAATAGCACCCCAACAGTTCTATAAGATGTACTATTTGATTTTAAAAAAATACCAATAATTAAAAATTTCATTGATGCACGACTCTATAGATAGACATAAAAATCGACTTTACGCGCAAAGTACAATGTTGAAAAAGAGTTCTGGTTAGAGTTCTGAATAGCACCCCAAAAGTTCTATAAGATGTACTATTTGAATTTTTAAAAATACCAATAATTAAAAATTTCATTGATGCACGACTCTATAGATAGACATAAAAATCGACTTTACGAAGGAAATGCAATGTTGAAAAACAGTTCTGGTTAGAGTTCTGGATAGCACCCCAAAAGTTCTATAAGGTGTACTATTTGAATTTTTAAAAATACCAATAATTAAAATTTTCATTGATGCACGACTCTATAGATAGACATAAAAATCGACTTTACGAAGGAAATGCAATGTTGAACACAGTTCTGGTTAGAGTTCTGGATAGCACCCCAAAAGTTCTATAAGATGTACTATTTGATTTTTTAAAAATATCAATAATTAAAAATTTCATTGATGTACGACTCTATAGATAGACATAAAAACCGACTTTACGAAGGTAATGCAATGTTGAAAAACAGTTCTGGTTAGAGTTCTGGATAGCACCCCAAAAGTTCTATAAGATGTACTATTTGATTTTTTAAAAATACCAATAATTAAAAGTTTCATTGATGTACGACTCTATAGATAGACATAAAAACCGACTTTACGAAGGTAATGCAATGTTGAAAAACAGTTCTGGTTAGAGTTCTGAATAGCACCCCAAAAGTTCTATAAGATGTACTATTTGATTTTTTAAAAATACCAATAATTAAAAATTTAATTGATGTCCGACTCTATAGATAGACATAAAAATCGACTTTACTCGCAAAATACAATGTTGAAAAAGAGTTCTGGTTAGAGCTCTGAATAGCACCCCAAAAGTTCTATAACATGTACTATTTGAATTTTTAAAAATACCAATAATTAAAAATTTCATTGATGCACGACTCTATAGATAGACATAAAAATCGACTTTACGCGCAAAGTACAATGTTGAAAAACAGTTCTGATTAGAGTTCTGAATAGCACCCCAAAAGTTCTATAAAATGTACTATTTGATTTTTTAAAAATACCAATAATTAAAAATTTCATTGATGCCCGACTCTATAGATAGACATAAAAATCGACTTTACGAAGGAAATGCAATGTTGAAAAACAGTTCTGGCTAGAGTTCTGAATAGCACCCCAAAAGTTCTATAAGATGTACTATTTGATTTTTTAAAAGTACCAATAATTAAAAATTTCATTGACGCCCGACTCTATAGATAGACATAAAAATTGACTTTACGAAGAAAATGCAATGTTGAAAAACAGTTCTGATTAGAGTTCTGAATAGCACCCCAAAAGTTCTATAAAATGTACCATTTCATTTTTTTTAAATATTAATATTTAAAAATTTCATTGACTCCCAACGTTATGCAGTATGTCCCCGGATTTGAGGAAAATGCATTTTTCATAAAAAGTTTTACTTGTTCTTAAATGGTTAAACCCGTTCATACTTTTCCAAATTTCCATACCGCTTTAGAAAAAATTAAAAAAAAAACATGGAGGTATTATTTAATTTGATCGAAGTCCTAAAAATCAAAAGGCATTTCTATGATAAATACTATAACTTTGACTAAATTCTTTGATGGATGGTTATTATAAATTTTGATTAACGTCATATATTTTGGTCTTTCAAAATATCACACTTTTCGTAGTATTGTACTAAAAAAGATTTGTGCTTCTTTAACATTTCAAAACAGCAAAAAATATGGCTTTAATTAAAAGCTATCAATAACAATCAAAGAATGAAGATGAAATTATATTACCACAGAAACGCGTTTCGATTTTTAGGATTTTTCAACCATATTTTCATGTTTTCTTTAAATTTCTTTAAAACGGTATGGAAATTAGCAAAATTATAAACAGAATTAACCATTTTAGAACAAGCCAATATTTTTATGAAGAATGCATTTTTCTTTTTTCTCAAAATAGGTCTCATAGAGGTTGACTTTAAGAGCAAAAAATAATATTGAGTAATAACAAAGTAATAGTCAGACTAGAGTTTTTAATAACAGAAATTTTATAAAAAGATCGAATTACTTTGCATCTATGAAACTTACTATATCGAAAATTTGGTTGGCTCTGATTGATTCTAAATTACGTGGCAATAAAACTGATTAAATGAATATTTATGTAACATGATATATTAATTTTTTCTTTGGTAATAGTTAGGTTAGTTTTGTCACACTGGATATCGTTATTTGGTATATGTGTAACTCGACACCCAAACAAAATACAAGGGCGAGTTTTTCAAGAACTGGCCGATTCGTCCTAATAAAAACAAAGCCAGAGAATTTATTACACAAAGGCTGCGTCTAAAAAATACCATGGGTTTATAAAATATTGAGTCGTTATAAATAGAATATAAAGTATGGAAAGGTATTATATAAAGCGTTCTTGGTAAGAACGTACATATTTTTGTAAGGTTAAATTTGTGATTTAATTATTTTGCCCCTTTTGAGATTAAATTATATTTTATATAAATTTGAAGCTAATAAATACATGTAACTTTGCATTCGTAATATTTCTATTCTCTTGTTTTTCATATAAATATCAAAGAATCTCACACCAGAACTTTTTTCAACATTGCATTTCCTTCGTAGAGTCGATTTTTTTGTCTATCTATAGAGTCGTGCATCAATGAAATTTTTAATTATGGGTATTTTTAAAAAACCAAATAGTACATCTTATAGAACTTTTGGGGTGCTATTCAGAACTCTAACCAGAACTGTTTTTCAACATTGTATTTTGCGTGTAAAGTCGATTTTTATGTCTATCTATAGAGTCGGGCACCAATGAAATTTTTAATTATTGGTATTTTTAAAAAATCAAATAGTACATCTTATAGAACTTTTGGGGTGCTATCCAGAACTCTAACCAGAACTGTTTCTCAACATTGTACTTTGCGCGTAAAGTCGATTTTTATGTCTATCTATAGAGTCGTGCATCAATGAAATTTTTAATTATTGGTATTTTTAAAAATTCAAATAGTACATCTTATAGAACTTTTGGGGTGCTATTCAGAACTCTAACCAGAACTGGTTTTCAACATTGCATTACCTTTGTAAAGTCGGTTTTTATGTCTATCTATAGAGTCGTACATCAATGAAATTTTTAATTATTGGTATTTTTAAAAAATCAAATAGTACATCTTATAGAACTTTTGGGGTGCTATCCAGAACTCTAACCAGAACTGTTTTTCAACATTGTACTTTGCGCGTAAAGTCGATTTTTATGTCTATCTATAGAGTCGTGCATCAATGAAATTTTTAATTATTGGTATTTTTAAAAATTCAAATAGTACATCTTATAGAACTTTTGGGGTGCTATTCAGAACTCTATTCAGAACTATTTTTTAAATAATTTTTTACCTAGAAAATCGATTTAAACTGCGCAGGCTGCCGTTTTATTTTTGTTCATAACTTGGTTAATACAATAGAACTATTTTGATCAATAGTCAGGAACTATAGAACTCTTTGTTCTAGAATATATTTCCACTATCAGAACTGTTCCAGAATAAAAAAAGGGTGCTACGTGAAGTTGGCACCCCCATGTCATATCTCCCGAAATTAACCAGAACTATTTTTCTAACTTATCAAGAACTATAGAACTATTGTAAATCTATCCAGAACTCTCAAATTCCAGTTCATTTTTTGAAAAAAGGGTGCCAACTTCACACGAGTTTGAAATACTACATTTCCTATTTTGCAGAACTGATAGTGTGGTATGTGAAAAATCTATTAGGTTGTATTTACCTGTTGGAAGTGAAGAAAATGAATTTGCCTTAATCCTTAATCGATTCTTTTATAGAAAATCCAATATAAGTCATCATAATATAAATCAAAGAACTACTTATTTTATTTTTCTTGATAAAATAATAAATACTTCTTACTTTCTTATTTATTAAACTATTGTAAGTAGGTAAATGAAATAAAAGTAAACTATTATAAATTTAAATAAAGTCCATAAACTAATGTCGTTATTGAAAATAGCTACTACCTGTTACTAGTAAGTAAATTGCCATGGCGACACCAGCCATCTTGATTGCCATTTTATTGAAAAATCGCTTTTTATTCAAAATATGAGCCAGATAGGTATAGGAAATCCCAATATAGTTTGAAAAAGCATTTAAATCTGCTTCGACCTATTTTAAAAAATACATAGTGTTTTATTTGAAATAACAAAGTTTTGATGTAAAATAGATATTTAAAATAGACCAGCAATTTTTGATACCCCTGTATACATTTAAGGAAGCAATCAAATTTTTTGTAAAGTTCATTTCTCTGGCTTCAAAGTCAGCACAAGAATTAACTCTGAAAAGTAATGTACAGGGTGTGGACAAACTTTTTTCTTATATCATGCTTATTTAAACATCTTTGAATATCTCAAAAACCAAAGCATTTAAACATATTAAACCCTTATAAGTGCCTTATTTTATGTCCAAGAATCCAAACATGAAATAAAATACCGAGGGTTTCAGAAGAAAAAATATAACTCTGGTATGGATCTTACTTCTGACATATCCTGTACATTTGAAAATAATTTTAAATTATGCACATTGCCTCTCTACATACATATACCCATAAAAAATTTTGTTTCAACATCTTTCCGTTTTCATATAATCAAGTGAGGCGAATGAGGTGCGCCACCTTGTATATCAAAAATTATATAGGCATTGTTATCACCATATATGTAAAAAAATATCATACACACCTGGAGAAGGCATTAACAAGCTTGAAGTTCTTGACAAATAGATTTGTTCCATATAAGTCCTTCTGTGATTTCTATGCATGGTTTCAGCGAACTCTTCTGTGTATTCTTGAAAATCACCCACTTCACCGTCTTCTACAGGCTGAAATTCACCCTCTTCGCCACTTTGTATTTCACCAGCTTCAGGTCCTGATAAATCTTCAGAACTAACATCAGAATATTCTACGAGAGGTTTAGGAGCTACGGCGGAAGAACTCTCATCTCTGTTTTTACGTCTTTTAGATTTTCTCGATTTGTCTTTTTTTCCATGTCGACTTTTTTCCATTTTATTTTAACTCTAGCGCAACCCGGCACATAGTATACCGTGCTGGCTTGCCAGTAGGCAGCAGAGTCCTAGGAAATGTCCACATACTCAGGTCAGACGATAAGGTTATGTTTACATGCAACTAGAAAGCATTTAGAAAGCGAATCTTCCTATTTTAAATTACAAGCGAAGCAGTGAAGTATTATTATAGAGTGCAAGATTAGTGGAAAATGGGGTGAGAAAAAGGAAAACAGACTCGAAAATTTATAATTGACATTTATGACCTTGATGGAAAATGGCGATTTCAGAATTTGAGTGTTGGGTGGGATCAGGTAAAAACATTTAATTTTTATCCTGAAAGTGTCTTTGATGAAGAAGAATGCTAGGTAACACTATCTTAAATGCTTACCTTAATAAATAACAATGAAAAGTTTCATAACACTGTACAGGTCACTTTTTAATTACACAGCCCGCACCTTGTACGGTTTTTACGGTATCGTTCAATCTTTTCCGTCTTATCATTCAGTTGTTCTTCTCAGTTTTGAGTAGATATTATTTAATTTATCTTTCTGATGCAATATATAACAAGATTTTAATATAATTTTGTATTGATGTCTCATAAGTCATAAAATTTCAATGGATTTATTAATCTTTTTTACTGATCCTGGCGACACGACGCCATTTTCATTATCGTTATAACTTGCCATGTTGCCAGGTTTTTAACTTCAATTTGATTGCATAGGAAATAATTTACCTGATATTTTGAATGCAAACAAAAATTTATTTTAAAAATGATAAATGGCATAGGTATATTCTAAATCACTTCTTAAAAATGGATTTAATAATTTAATATTGTAATTAGATTATGTTGCGGATCAGAGATACCTCAATACTCGAAATCCTACTATTGAATACCTTCTACTATTGAAATCTAAAAATTATAGTAATTGGTAGGTAGGTATCTATATTGCATTTTTAATCTTTAGGGGGAATAGGAACTGACTTAATGTTTAATAAACATAAAACGAAATTAGATTTTCAGGTAGGTATAAATATTTTTCATAAGGCGCCATACAGTTATTAAATATGTACTTGGAATAGACAGGTATATTTAACCAAATATACCTTAAATAA
Source organism: Sitophilus oryzae (assembly GCF_002938485.1). Classification (NCBI taxonomy): domain Eukaryota; kingdom Metazoa; phylum Arthropoda; class Insecta; order Coleoptera; family Curculionidae; genus Sitophilus; species Sitophilus oryzae. The sequence goes on along the minus strand of NW_022146189.1, from coordinate 90,151 downwards.
ATAATATGCAAGTTATGAATGTACATTTACTGAATATTTTGATTCACCTTTCTTAGTAGTTATATTTTATTAAATAAAATAGATAATAAAATTTTTATAATCTAGCCTGAATCTCTATGCCCTATGTATTCATACTAATATTTAATCTGGCAACATCGGTGTTTTTTAGTTTTCTTGCGTGGCGTTCCAAAAAACTTATGCGCATGTCGATGTCTATGCAACCAAATATACATCATTTAATTTTTCTTTTAATTTAAATTATATTGGCAAGATATGAGAATTAGGACCGTAACAAAATTTATATTACTAAAAGTATTTAGTTTTTATTATTGGCTATTCAGAAAAAACGAAATTGTATAGAAATTTTAGATTTATATTATGGCCATCTATGGTCTAGTAGTCGTTATTTCTCCCATCATTACTGTCACTGTCATTCTTGTCAATGTCAATGGCATGTCAAAGGTATATAAACTTTGAGAGATATGTTTATTTATTTAGTTTTTTAAAAACCTTTTCCGTGTTATAACTGATTATAACTGTACGGATACATTCATAAAATCGCATGTAGCGTGAGATATCTATATTCTGAGATACATAAAAACTGTTGAAGTGCTTTTAGTTTTAGTTTATAGCGTAATTTGTAAACACGTCTACATTACTTACGGATAGTAGGATTGTAATTTTATCCCCCTTTTTCCTGAAGTTGAACGATGAAGAAGTCATTTAATAATAACGGCCAGGGTTTCGTGTATTTCAATAATAGCTCAATTCCGAGTCCGAATTCTTCAGATACGTCGGACTTTCTAAGTTTTAGTGGTGAATCTTCACCAGGAGGTTCACCGCAAAACAGGAATTTTTGCCCTTCCAACTTTAGCAGTCCAGTTGCTACTACCTTTCATGGAAAGTTGTATAGGAATCGTGCAGGTCGCAACTATCACTTCAAACCAAATAAAGGATACGGAGGGCAATATCAAAGAAAGCATGGATATAAAGGAGAACCGGTTGAGGAAGTAAGTAGAAGTGATGTCTATAAACTGTAGTTTAGCTTTTACAATCATCAAGCGTCATCATCTATGTATTTGTAATATATCTAGTCTATCAATATTATTTTTTTAGACTGATTTATATCAATGAAAACCTAAATAAAAAAATAACTTTTGCGTTTAAACTTGAAATATAACACTGGCGCCTCAGTGTTTGTATTCAGCGCCTCAATATTTACATCCTTGAGAAAAAACTTTATTTAAACTAATGTCATCAATCAACTTTTTAGGTCAGTGTTCCTGGAAATGGTGGATATTCTGAGCAAGCTTTTTACAAAGGTCACCATCATAACAATAACTTTAAAAATCGCAGACATAATAATTTTAAATCAGATGTGTCAGTATTTTTTGATCCGTCATGTCTGGAGGACCCATGGCAGGATTTGGAAAAAAGGCAGGCTTCAGATAATCAAATAAAACTCAATATTTCCAGTGATGTATCTAGTCAGTCTATTGAAGTTGAAATGAAGGAATTCAGTTCTACCGAGGCAAGTTCGAATGATTCAGAAGATGGATCAGAAGAAATGGAAAATTCATTTTCGTAGCAACAATTTTAAATTTAAAGAACTTTTTAGAAAATATCAAATAAAATAGTGCAAATATTAATATATAGTTTGAAACTAGCATTCTACAAATATGATCTCTTATTGTGTATGTGTAACTAGTCAGGAATATATTGATATTTACTTTAATTATATTTGTACCTGATCTACTATCTAGCATGATAATTTATCATTTTACAGCTCTTAACTGTTTTATAGAAAATTAAATAATAGTTTTTTAAATAGTTACACATACATATATCAATATAAAAAAGATTTTAAATATATTTTTAAGGCATGCTAGGAACTATTTATATAAAGAATTGTTTGTTATATTTTTCAGTTGTTTATTTTTCTAATTTTAAGTTGCCTAACTCTCAAATAAGATTACATATTAGAAGTACTGTATCATCGAATAAAAACGGCGTCAGCGATAGCTATGAAATGAAGATTGCTGTCATTTTATATGTAAAATTATATGGAAAATGTTATCGATCGTCATTTCCAAGCCAACCGGACCGTTTTTTTTCAATCATACGGTATATTGTAATAGATACAATATTATCAAAATAATTTTATTTGTAATTTTGTTCTATCAGATAAAAAAAAATATATGTGTTTGTAACCAATTTGTAAGTTTATATGTCAACAAATCTGACTGCTAATTTGTATTAAGATTGTTTTAGCTCATAGTATTTTGTCAATTTTGTAAAAAGAGTAGCTCTTACATACAGTATGTTCCCGGATTGGCTTTACAAGAGGAAAAACCTTTTTTATTATTGACGTTTTCAGAACAATGCATTTTTCATAAAAAAATTTTCTTTATTCTAAAATGATTTATCCCGTTTATACTTTTACAAATTTCCATACCGTTTTAGAGAAAATGAAACATGAAAATGTATTTGAATTTTTTCCACGGAGTATTGTAGCTAAACGATTAGATTTTTACAAATTGTCAGTTTTGGGTTCGTTTAAGGACTATTAGAGTTACAAGTTAAAAATAATTTTACAAGATACAGAGTGTCCCAAATAAGTAAAAAATATAATAATTGTATTTTTTTAAATGAAACACCCTGTATATTATTCTATTTTTAGATTCTTCAATTGAAATAAAGGTAAATTTGATTAAGGTTTATCAGCAGTGGCGGACTAAGCCTGTCGGGGGCCCGGGGCGGTAAAGCTAAATGTGGCCCCCGGTCTGTTTAGATAATGATATACTTCTAATGCACATTTTGTAAAATTGAATGACGTATGTATAATGGTTGACAAAATTCAAGTATTTATACAGGGTGTCCCAGGCTGAGCCTGCGTTAGAAGTTTCTAGAGAACTACAATATCCAGATATGAGATTTTGTGCATATTATTGTTTCACAATGAGATCTATCGATTAAAAATATTTTCAATATGGCGGCACTTTCGGAAGTACCGGAAGTTGACAAGCAACTTTCTTATTTTAAATGGGCGATTCCATTTTTTATTGCATACTTAAATTCTCTGTAAAATTTTATGAATTTTGATATTAAACACTCTATACCTAACATTAACCGTTTTTGAGAAAAAAAAATATTGAAAATTTTTGGACGAAAAAAATGCCTGTTAAAAATATGTGTATAGTCTAAACGTCAAATTTAGTGATGACCACAGCAACATAAAGATGTGCCATAAAGAGAAGACATGTGGCTATCTATGTCAAAAATTAAATTGTTCGAATGTCATATAATAATGGCCGCAGCTGTCATGGAATTGAGCGATTAAAAAATTATCATAAATCATTTTTTTTCAAATGGAAATCCACTTTTTTTATTTCACTCGTGAAAAGGCTTTGGTTACTTTCGTTTTTAAAATTTGTTACATGCCATTATGCCTATGACAGTATATTATCGATCATCATTTCCAAGCTAACTTTGCGCTGTTTTTTTTTTCGATTTATATTCGGTATATTATTAAAATATCAACTATTAGATATCACTAAAGAACGACATATATTTATATAAATACACTTTTTAAACTTTTAAGCAGGCAGTAGTTATAATATAGGAAATTCAAATAATTCATTTTCTGACAGATGGAAATAAATTGTCTGAGTGTTTGACACTTAATGTCAAAGGAAGCTAGATAAAATCAAGAAACATATACGTTTTCAAACTAAATCTTAAATAACTAAAAAACGATTTATTTTAGGTATAGGAATATGTCTAGTTAAAACGTAACGAATTAGAAGACCTTTTCACTAGTGAAATAAAAAAAGTGGGTTTCCATTTGAAAAAAAAATTATTTATGATAATTTTTTAATCGCTCAATTCCATGACAGCTACCGCCATTATTATATGACATATGAACAATTTAACTTTTGAAATAGATATCCACATGTCTTTTCTTATGTCACAGGGGCTGTGATAATCGCTAAATTTGACTTTTAGGCTGTACAAATTTTTTGACAGGTAGTTTTTTTCGTCCAAAAATTTCAAATATTTTTTTCTTAAAAATGCTTCCAGGGAAATACCGTGACAAAATATCGCGATTTTGTAAGTACTCCAAGATCCGAGGGGCCCCTTCGCTGTCTCAGGCCCGTGGCCCCCGTCATACTAAAGGATATCATCAGTACACAAGTTATGCTGTGCATTAGTTGTAATTTAAAATGTTTATTCAGTAAAAATAAATAATGAAACTATTGCAAAATTTCTTAAAAGCTAAAATAAATAAATTCAGTCTCAAAATATATAAAAAATAATAATTATTCGATATTTTAAACAAAGAATTGATTTAATTTCCTAAATAGAAAATGCCATACACAATTACTGGGGCTTGATAATTATTGATAATTAAGTAAATATCTGCTTCCATTTATACTGTTTACAAACTGCTTTGTAACTACTGAACACATATTGGCCTTGTTTGCAAGTTGAATAAAAAATTACTTATTAAGATTCTGAGGCCCCCTAAAAGACGGGGTCCGTGGCGGACCGCCCCTTCCGCCCCCCCCCTTGTTTATCCGCCACTGTTTACCAGGGGTTTATCACACTTTAAGGTTTAAGTGTGATAAATATTTTTAATTTTGTGGAAATTGCAATAAAAAATTAGGCTTCATTTCTCCAAGGGTATCAAAGTTTTTAATACTAAATATTTACTGAAGATTATTTATTGATGAGATATTGTGTTGCAATAATAAAAATTATACTACCTTATATAGAGTGTCCAAAAATTTATATTAAATAATTACTAGTTTTAAACGGCAATAACTTGTTTAATTTAAATGGAACACCCCGTATATTTTACGTAAATTAGATGTACAATTTAATTTTCTATCAAATTGTATTATACCACTACTTACCTATCTCTTCAAGTTTTCGTAGAAAATGCATTTTCTTATAACTTAGACCTTATTTATCACTATACCCATGGAATATTGACATTTTAGATTATTTTTAAAGATGTAAGGTGCCCGGTGGCGTAGAGGTACAGGCTCTCGTCACCTTTCGTCTACCAATCTCAAGGTAGTGGGTTCGAATCCCACACCCGGCATTGCATCAGCCGACTATTTTTATTAAAATAAAAATAGTTTGGGTACCTAGGTCGACTCAGCCTAAAATGGCTAAAAAATCGGCTTTTTTTGGATGCTAACCGGCACCCGGCCTTGTTAATGGAAAACTGGCCAGGCCGGTGGAAAACCGGCCAGGTAAGGTATACCCTACATATAACAGCCGAAACCAAATTGTTCTATGGTTCCAAACAGTGCCGTGGCCATTTCTTAACTTAGCTGCTTGAAGGGAAATTTATATTTTTGATAAATGTTTTGACTACATCTATGGTGTAGGCGGTTGTATCATACTAATTAATTACGAAAAAAACGTATTGTTAAATAAAACTATTTTTATTTTAATAAAAATAGTTTGGGTACCTAGGTCGAGTCAGCCTTAAATGAGTACTTGGGATTCACAATCCTGAGGTAATAATAGGCGGTTGAAGCGTAGTGCTAGCCACATTACCTTCCTTGTATACCGAACGGCTCTAGTATGGCAAGCTGTACCTTGCTACTCCCAAGGCGTTAAACGCTATATACGGGAGCTATTATTATTATTATATTTAAAGATGTAACAAATTTTCAAGGGGTACAGAGTTAAAACTGTCGATATAGTTCACTTATTTTATTAAAAAATAAAAAAAAACTGTTAAATATGTATCTTGTAAAATTATTTTTAAATTGCAGCTCTAATAGTACTTTAACGAACCCAAAACTTACAATTTGTAAAAATCTAATCGTTTAGCTACCGTGTCGTATGTGGTGAACAACCCTGTATAATAAGGTGATAGACAGTGATAGTAGTTATCGGAAAATGTGATACTTTAACAATAGCAATATGATGCTGTTCACAATTACTATTCAAGAATGAAATCGAAATATTACCATAGAACCGGCTTTTGATTTTTAGAACTTTTTTAATTATAAATTTAACTCTGTTTTTATGTTTTTTTTAATTTTCTCTAAAACGGTATGGAAATTTGGAAAAGTAAAAACGCTATTAACCATTTTAGAACAAGCGATTAGACATGTTCGGTCTTCCGGTATACCGGTACCAGGACTCCAGGACCGGTACTTTTGAAATATTCCGGCATCGGTATCGTCTTTTACAAGACCGGTATACCGGTTTCGGTACCGGTACCAGTTATCCGCCAATTTCAAATCGTCAAACTTATGACACATATGTAAAAATTACTTTTCAAATATCAAGCTCAGTGATTTGACCTAACAAGCTCAATGATTTGACATAACTTTCGAGGTTATGTCCTAATTCTTCCCCAATGACTAAAGAATACAAGGACATGTAACGCCCATATACGGGCTCCATCAGAATTTGTTTCGTTAGAGGCATGTTAGAGGACATCATTTTGGAGTCTAAGGATGAGTCACCACCTCGTCTATGAGTACGTTCCACTAAGCACTCAACGTTCACGCTCAAGATCGCGATTTTTCCCGTTCTACCCACTTGCTAAAAAAGAAACCAGAAACCACCTAATTATAAGATGTAAATAGTAAATAATAATTATAATCACAGAATAACAGAATTCAAAAAATCTGTCAAAAAAAAAAAGAAATCAAAATGTCTTTGGCGACAGTTGGATATTGGACATCTAGTTCAGACGAATAGTGGAATGCAATTTTACAAAATCGCTATCGTAAAAAGCGAAAACTTAGGCCACCTATTATTGGCTACGAGAATCTATGATAATTTTTATCTTAAGTCTTTTGTCTAAGTTTTAAAAATTGCGCCAAAATTCCTCTACGTCCACTTCGATCCTAATATTCAGATGGGTCGTTGTGAGCTCGGCGTGAGCGAAAATAATGACGTCATTAGTGACGTTTTCGCCGCGGCCACAACGTCCGCGATCGTCATGTGGAACGACCGAAGGCATATTTTCAGCATCAAGGCTGTCGCTCACTAGAGAGGAGCGCGCCGGACCGCACGGTAGCGCGGCGAAAAGAAATTTTTATAATACATAGTTTTAAATGGGAGCGCGCTCACTTGGCGGAAACGCAGCGGTCAGCAGCGAAACGAAGAGGCCGGAATTGTTTGTTGAGAATATTTTTCCGTTACGCTGCGTTGCCGATCAGGCCGCTACGCCGCGCTTTGAATAGTGTGCGATAGCCACGACCACAGACCACATCGGCAATATCTTGACGTTTGTGGATTGTGTGTTTAGTAGTTTCAAAATGTCGGCCGAAGAAGAAAGGTTCGTGGGCTTAGTGTCCAAATATGAATTTTTGTTTGATATATCTGCTACTATGCACCCTCGGTTTTACGTTTTTTACATATATTATGTACCCAACACTTTATTTTTTCATTTTTTTTTCTGCCTCTTCACACAAAACAGAAATTATAAACACATCTTCCTCACTGGAGGACAACATTGTATTGATAGAAAATACAGATAGCCGCTTCGTGTCGCTTCGGTGGAGCGCGCTCTATGTGCTTATAGGTACAAAATCGCGCTCCGGCGCGCTTCCGTCTAGTGAGCGACAGCCTTTATGAGCGCTTAGTGGAACGCACTCTATAGCGAAAATTTTAGCGATTTTTAATAATTTGATGTGTGTAGTGAACGTTGTATAAACTTTATTACAATGGTGATGTGTTCATCTTTCAAGTGTAAAAGCCGCAACGATAAGAAAGAGCCAGGAGTTGCGTTTCATAAATAAATAAACAGTCCACTCCACCTTTTTAACGTTTTCTTATTGTATTTTGTAATTATTTATCTGATACTATATGTACTTGATATGTGCTAACATCGATACTAGTTTTACAGCTTTTGTTAACATTTTAATACGTTTTTTTCGTAATTAATTAGTATGATACAACCGCCTACACCATAGGTATAGTCAAAACATTTATCAAAAATATAAATTTCCCTTCAAGCAGCTAAGTTAAGAAATGGCCACGGCACTGTTTGGAACCATAGTAACAATTTGGTCTCGGATGTTATATGTAGGGTATACCTTACCTGGCCGGTTTTCCACCGGCCTGGCCAGTTTTCCATTAACAATGCCGGGTGCCGGTTAGCATCCAAAAAAAGCCGGTTTTTTTAGCCATATCATTCATATTGTTACGGATTCCGTGGGTCCACTATTTAAACTCACGATAAAATACTTAACGAATTTATTTTCTCACTTTATACACAATTACTAACTTATAACACACAACAAACTAACTATTTATAAGATTCCTTCACCAAATTGTCCGATTTTTTTAATTTTCACGCGGTATATTCAAATTTCAAAAAACTTTTAACTTGTCCAACTGTCGTAAGCGCTCCTTTTATATAGCTGTGGTGAGTGTTTCGCGAACAATCTAAAATTATCGGGACGGGTCCGCCATCTACTAGTACATTCTATTGTCTGCTTCGCTTACTTGTCGACTTGATTAAGAGATGGCGCTACAACAAAATATTGTCTTCAGGTTTCGGACACGTTGCGGTTTTAGTTGCTCGCTTCTCCGACAGATGGCGCCACATACACCTTGACATTGCCCCCTTCTCAAATTTGATCTCCCGATCAAGGTTTCCTGTCTGGTATCTCTTCAATCGATCCAGATGAACTACTTTCATCTTACTTCTAGGGCTGCGATGAATCCGGTACACAACATCATTTATCCTCTTGATGACTGTATAAGGACCTTCCCATGCTGGAGTTAACTTTGGGGACCTTCCTTTCTTGCGCTGTGGGTTATACAACCATACCCTATCGTCCTGTTGAAATCCCGTAGAATTAGCTCTGAGGTCGTAATGAGCTTTCATCCGGTCACTGGCTAGCGCAATCTTACTTCTAACGGCCTTATGAATGTCCAATAATCTTTCCTTCCTAGCGATTCTTTCGAACGACAGTCCAACGCTATCCTGTTCCATTTCTTCCCCAGATCGAGTACTTGGTCTTTGTCTAGCTGCGCAAATCTTACAACGTTGACACCATTTCTTAACATCTTCGCAATAATCCACCCAGTAAAAACGGTCTCTCAGCTTACTCAAGGTCTTGTTTACTCCAAGATGGGCTCCAGTTTTACCACCGTGAATTTCTTCCAATACCTGGGTGACTTTCTTCCTTGGTACCAGTAACTGAGTTGTTACTGTCCTGCCATCCGCACTTTCCCACGTGCGCTTTATCAATCCATTCTCAATCACCAGTGAATTCCACTGAGCCCAGAGAGCTTTGAAAACGAGCCCTCTGTCCGCAATATCCTGCCACGGTGGTCTCTCGCCGTTACCTTCCTTGAGCCGTAGTATTGCTCCGATGTCTGGATCTTCCATTTGATCTTTCCTCAACTGTATCGTCGTCCATTGTTCGTCAGTTCTCAGTTTAAAATTCCTTACTCTGATAGTGCTTTCGCGATGTTTCATTTTCTTGCCCAAAGTAGCTCGTCGTCGATCTGGCTCGTTGTCGATAATTTGTACCCGTCCTACACGGCACCCAACGGTTTTCTCTAGTTTCCCGAACACAGTCTTCTTGGTATCACCAGGTATCATCACAATTTTCGATAATATTTCTTCCATATTTCCTGGTCTCTTCTCTTTAGATACAGAAAATTCCTCATTTCCGATTTTCAGGATGTTTCTATGGTGATCAAACGAAAAACCATGTTGACTGATCACATCCATACCCATGATAAAATCATCTTCAATGTCCGCCACTAAAACGCTATGCCGAAACTTCAAATTCCCTAACTCCAATTCCATGAAAGCCTCTCCCCGTACAACGGCCATTTCCCCCGTAACTGTACGTAAATACACTCTTCTTCTAAGAGGCATCATCTTCAATCCTCGCACTGAGTTAGTCTGCACCAACGATACCATAGCGCCTGTGTCCACAGTCATTCGATTTCTTCTACCATTGACCTTCCCGTTGATCACCAAACTGTCAGCGGTTTTTCCTAGACTCCTAACGGAAAACATCCTAGGGGCTCTGTTTTCTTCAGCCAATACTCGCTCATTAGTGTTGATTTCCGGGTGCCTATGTTCTCTCGATGGTAAACGGAATCGCATTTGGACGCGGCAATCCCGTTTGATGTGGCCATTCCTGCCACATCTATAGCAACTTATGTCCTGGGATCTTCCGATGTGCCGATGTTCTCTGGATGGTGAATGGAATCGCATTTGGATGCGACAATACCGTTTGATGTGGCCATTCCTGCCGCATCCATAGCACCTCATGTCCTGGAATCTTCTTTGGTTCTCTGTCTGGGTGTTGTTGACTTACTTGTTTATTAGTAGCTCACATAGTTTGTCGAATTTTCTACACATCTCCTCCAAACTTCTGTGGGTACTCTCGGGCTGTTCCTCTACCGTTACCGATCTTATCTTCGGTCTAGGGATGGCGCTAAAAGCAGCTTCGATTTCCAGCGCCCTGACCAGTGCTTCGCTGCTGGTAGAAAATCAGGATATTTGCAGCGCCCTCTGCGCCTGATAAAGCACTGAGCAGCGAGTTCCTCCCTAAATCCTTCCGGTGCTTCAGGATACGCTAGGTGTACCAGCCGACGTAAGTCTGCTTAAATTCCTGCAGACTCTCTCCGGACCTCTGCAGGCGTGTCTTGATCTGGGCCTGGTAAAGTTGGCGTCGATGTTGGTCGCCATATCTTCTGTCCAGTGCAGCGACCAAAGTTTGGTATTCCTGCTGTTGGGCTGCAGGAATAGTTTGCAACAGTTCCAGGGCAGGGCCACGCAGCGCGATGACAAGTGCCGCTGCTTTCTCCTGGTCAGTCCATCCGTTGGCAGCGGCGGCTGCTTCAAACTGACGGTGGTACATTGTCCATGTCGTTTGTCCATCGTAGGTCGGGGCCTTAAGGTTCGCTGTTCCTTGAACGCCAGGTGTCTTTACTTGTACCTTGGTCTTCTGTAGGTCCATCTCCAATCTTTCTATCTTCTGCTGAAGGCGCTCCTCCAGATCTTCTACAGCTTCTTGGAAGTGGTTCTGTTGTTCCTGGCAACGTACTTCCAACATTGATTGTTGCTTTTTTTCCATTTTTTCGAAACTTTTCTTGATACGGTCCTGCTCTTCAAGTTTTTCTTCTTGTCGACGCACTTCAAAACCTTGTAAAATTTTCTCGATCCGGTCCTGTTCCTCTTGTCTTTCTTTTTGATGACGCGCCTCTAAGCCTTCCAGAATTTTCTCAAGCCGGTCCTGTTCTTCTTGTTTATCTTTCTGGCGACGCACTTCTAGATTTTCTACAATTTTCTCCAACCGTTCTTGTCTAATTTCTTGATTCTCCATAAGCATTTTCTGTAGTTGGTCTTGTTCTTCTTGACGTCGTAGTTTTTCCTCTTCTTTTTCTCTACGGAGTCTTTCTTGTTCTTCTGCCTTCTCTCTTCTCATATTCTCCATAAAATCGCCCAATAACTTGCTTACTTCCTCCATTTTCTTCGCTTGTTCTCTTGTACCAACCATAAAAATACTCTAATTGGGTCTAAAAATCTTCCAATCCACTTAATTTCTTCTTAAAATCCTCTTGAATCCCACTTCTGACACCAATTATGCGGATTCCGTAGGTCCACTATTTAAACTCACGATAAAATACTTAACGAATTTATTTTCTCACTTTATACACAATTACTAACTTATAACACACAACAAACTAACTATTTATAAGATTCCTTTCACCAAATTGTCCGATTTTTTCAATTTTCACGCGGTATATTCAAATTTCAAAAACTTTAACTTGTCCAACTGTCGTAAGCGCTCCTTTATATAAGCTGTGGTGAGTGTTTCGGCGAACAATCTAAAATTATCGGGACGGGTCCGCCATCTACTAGTACATTCTATTGTCTGCTTCGCTTACTTGTCGACTTGATTAAGAGATGGCGCTACAACAAAATATTGTCTTCAGGTTTCTGGACACGTTGCGGTTTTAGTTGCTCGCTTCTCCGACAGATGGCGCCACATACACCTTGACAATATCAACAACCAGACAACCACAACATCACCAAATCGAAAATCGAACTCTCCAATCATTATTGTAATTAAATAGCAATCTATAACCCATCCCAACCTAACCTAACCCATCCTCCTTTGACAACAGATGTTCCTCCTCCGAGGGGCCAAACCCCACGGTTGTCCCATATAACTTATATGCCCTTGTATTTTTTAGTCATTGGCGAAACCCCACAAACCCCAACCGTGGGGTTTGGCCCCTCGGAGGAGGAACATCTGTTGTCAAAGGAGGATGGGTTAGGTTAGGTTGGGATGGGTTATAGATTGTATGATGAGTTATAACTCAAAGAAGGGTTAAAGATCTTGGAGGTCGCAGTGATTCACCCCCCCTTCCAGTCATATTCTACATTCTACAACCCTAAAAATGGTGGTATGTATTTAAAATAAGAAAGTTGCTGCCAAGTTCTGATGTTTCTAGAAGACCCTCCGGAAGATCTCATTTTTTTATTGAGGAGGGAAAAAATATTGCATAAGACACCCCGAAAGGGTAGTGCCGGATTCCTACCGGCTAAAAAAACCCTCCTCTGCCCTGCCACAGAACCGCATTGGAATCCGCTTTCGCATTTCTTCAATCCAGCCGTTGTCCTTAATCTTCTTCTATCAGACTTTGCATCATCTGGGACTCCCAGATGATGCCAGTCCCAGGCATTTTCCCCGTCAACTAAGCTATTTGCTACATTTCCTATGTTCAACACTTTTTTTGTATGATGCAAATATTGACCTCTAATTTGATCCCATCTAAGGCATGCAAATAAAGTATGTTCTGTGTCATCTTCGGCATGACAATATATACACTGAGGTGTGGTCTTTTTTTTTCGAATAAACAGATATTTACCAAAGCACCCATGACCCGACAACGCTTGCGTTATGTAGTAGTCTACTTCTCCGTAACCTCTAGTAATCCACGTTTCAATGTTCGGGATAAGTTTGTGTCCATCTGCCATGTTTTCCATTTTCCCATTTATTTTGCCACTCAGTAATCATTTTACTTCGTGCTTCTTGCCTTGGCAACCCACAGTAAGTTGCATATCTTTCTTTTATTAGAAGCTCTATTGGAGGAATTCCAGCCACAACGCAAGTACCTTCACTAGATATTGTTCTGTATACACAAGCAAACTCTGATGCATATTGTTCCCTGCACTCTTATAAGTTTCTGCAGTTGTTTTTTATCCTGCGTTATAGTATGCCATGCCGGTGCTGCATATAGTAATTGCGAATGTACAGTACGTCTGTCCGTTCTGTAACTACGGGGTATCCGTGAGAGGGGAAACGATATTCTCTCGATATTTTTCGTAAAAAATTAGACGACGCGTCCCATCAATAAAAATTCGACAAATTTGCAAGTAGCCAATAAAATGAGTGGGCGGAGCGATTTGCGGTGACGTACTCGTCAAGTCGACGTATAAAATACATTGTTGTTTATTTAAATGTTTTTTGTCCGCATTCCTTTCATAGACACAACTCTAGCAGACGTACTGTACCACGCTTGCCAGAATACGCGTTTTGGATGGTTTGGGACCCCTGATATTCGGCATGAGACTAGTCAATGCCTATATCGTCTTCTGCGCTGTAACAACAGTTTTGTCAATATGTACCCCAACGTCAGTTTTGAGTCCAGCCATACACCAAGATACTTAATGGCACTACTCGGATTAACTATTGTTTGCTCTACATTAAAATATAGTCTAGCTATTTTTCTCTTGGTCGTTAGTAGAACTGCTTCCGTTTTATGAGGTGCAAGTTGAAGGTTTTGCTTCTTCATCCACTTTGTTACTCGCATTAGTCCGGTGTCGGCCAAATTCATCAAGGATTCCTCACTACTAGCTGTTACAACCATGGCGATGTCGTCTGCAAAACCAACGAGTGCAATTCCATCTGGCATGCGGATCTCTAGCAAACTATCATATAGAATGTTCCACAAGGTTGGGCCAAGGCCAAGTTTTATTTTTCTTTCACTCAGATATGATGATATTAACTGTACAAGATGCTCATCGATATATCTAGTTCTCAACTCTTTAAGATTTTATTCCACGGTGCACTATTAAAAGCGTTTTCAAGTGTAATCATAGCACATAATTTTCTGTTTGCATGTGCAAAACCTGCAGCGCACTTGGCAATTTCTATAACTTTTTTATTTGCGTCTGTTGTCTGTAGACCTTCCATAGTTCCAAGGGGGTGAAATATTACCCCTCAAATATTACAATATTTTTTATTTAAAAAAAGGTCAAGTTTCCGAAAAAACGCTTAAACATGTATATTTTATTTTGTTTTTTTTACATATTTTAAGATTTTTTAAAAATGTATATAGGGTGTTTCGAAAAATCTGGTCATTGATTAATCACGATCCTGCTTAAAGCACTTGACGTAAAAAGCTGATTTTTGGAAAACAGATTGACTTTAGGGTGTAGAGGTTTGATAAGAAGGGATTTTTCGAAACTCGAATTCTAAGGGGATGAAACCACCTCTCATTAGAATATTTTTTATTTAAAAACCGATGAGTTTTTCGGAAAAACTCTTAAACACCTATATTTTATTTTGTTGTTTGACATATTTTAAGATTTTTAAAAAATTTATACACGGTGTTTCATAAAATATGACCATTGATTAATCACGATTCTGCTTAAACTGCTTGATGTTTAAAGCTGATTTTTGGCAAACGGATTGACTGTGGGGTGTAGAGGTTCGATAAGGAGGGGTTTATCGAATCTCAAATTCCAAGAGGGTGTAAACGCTCCCCAAATATTACAATATTTGTTATTTAAAAAACGGTTAGTCTTTCGGGAAAACGCATGGACACGCATAATTTATTTTGTTTTATTACATATTTTGAAATTTTTTAAAAAATCATACAGGGTGTTCCAAAAAGTGGGGTAATTGATTAACCACGATTCTGCTTAAACTGCTTGACGTAAAAAGCTTATTTTTGGAAAACAGATTTTTCGAAAGTCAAATTCCAACGAGATGAAACTACCTCTGAAATATTACCAAGTTATATAATAATATCGCCATATTGTTTTTTCTCATGCTGACATCAGTGGCGGCTCGTCATGGTAGGCAAGGTAGGCGGCGCCTACCCTAAGATTTTGGCAGAATTTAAGCGATTTATTACATTACATTATTTACTACTAAACAAAATAATTTTGACCATTGGAGTGCCTTTGTTCGGCGATTTCTACATCGCCTACTATCAGAGTCGATGCACGACGTACGGCAGTCTTGTGTCTCTGTCTAACTCATCGCGCCGTAGCGACGCGACGTAAGTCGTAATTGTATCATATTAAGGCGGGGTTTAGACGAAATCTCCGGTCGCCTTCGCATTAAGTCGTGGAGGCTCGGTAGGCTTAGATGTTAGGGGGATATTCCGGATATTTCATAAGGAGATAATATATCACATATCGTTAAGGGGGATATTTAATATGATTCATTATACGTAGCATTTAAAACTTTTATATGAAAATTCAAAAAACGTTTGCAATTGGAAACATTTTTCGGGCTTGTTCGAAATTATAAAAAATGATATGACCGGTTGTATTTCAGAACACGCCACAGAAATAAAAGGATCCGAAATAAAAAAGCGCGTTATTTTATTCGGTGCAAGAAGACGATACAACAGATATTACAGAACAGGTCTCTGTGCTATTACAATTCGACATGTTAATAAAATCGGCTAAGGCAAATATCTTTGCAAATTTTATTTTATGAAATACTCGTATTAGATAACACTGTTATACATTTAGAAATAAGGTTTGCAGATAGGTACTCGTATGTCTCAATTATTTTTATTTATCTCTATATAATAATACATCTGATTTAACAAACTTGTTATATTGATACATTTCCAACTTCCAACGCATTTTACAGTGATTTAACAAACAAAAAATGTTATTGACCAACATAAATTAATGAATAAACTGCAGTTATTAATAATAGATATGACAATTTCGAGCATAAAATAATTTAAGGAGACTAATCCTGGAAATATATTTCTAGAGGCTTTCAAATTGTTTGTTTTGTTTGTTACTACACCATTTACAAGTACCTGGGTTGAGAGACATTTTTCATGTTTTAAATGCATTAAAATTTATAGTAGAGATTCCATGAAAATCGCCACTTGCCATACTTTCAATCTAAAAAGATCTTTTCACAGCTCTTCAACAATCTGATGATTTTACTGATATAATAATAAATAACTTTTCTTAATTAAGAGACCGACTCATCAATTTAATATATAAAACATAATTATTCTTTCTCTCAATACTACCAATTTTTAAGTTTGCGTAAATAAATAAAAATAAAATAAAATTCTATGATGTACTCTATAGTAACTCCATAGTAATAGATAAAAGGAAAATAGATAAAATAGATTAATAAAAACTATACTTGTACATTATGTCAATCATTATGTCATTACGTTGAATGCTGTTATTTTTGCTTTAGTTTTGTCCTAAATATTTTTGAGCTATGTTTTTAACCCAGAGATAACATATATTTACAAACTGGGCTAGGGTATTATGTAAATTAGGGGGGGGGGGAGGCAAATAGAGGCAACTAAAATTTTGTCGCCTTCCCAGTCACACGGGTCACGAGCCGCCACTGGCTGACATAAATGTGAGAAAATTTTTATCCAGTTTCTATGTTAATGAAAATGCTTGCTTTGCTTTATCATAAAAAAACCATTACAAATGATTAATTCGATGTGAACGAAGTCGCGGGTACACGCTAGTTTATATTAGTTTCTTTTCGTTAGTCGAAATAAAATCCAGCAAGATTCTTTTGAAGGATATTTATTTTAAGGTCAAGTTCTTACAATGTCTATTGCTCTTTACAATAATTATATTACGTTTGCCAACAAAACACATTTTTTACTGTTGTAAATCTAAAAAATGATAAAAATTAATACTTGCATGCATTTTGTTAATAATTGTCAAATATTATTTAAACATAACACAAAAATTATAGATCTATTTTATAATAAGATACTAATAACTTAACTTTTACTAGCCGTAATATCTTTATTATACAGAAAAAAAATGTTTAAGATTACCAACCCAAAACATAATATAATTTTTGAATTTACCTCTACAATGCTTAATTTGGATATATGCATGTTTCTTAAATTTTGTGCTATACATATTAATTTGTGTATAAATAAAACTATTTAAGATCATACATAGGTTTCTATTTACAAAGAAAGGCTTTAGGGTCGAATCACAGTGATACCAAAGAATATTATTGTACTATGTACTATTGTAATATTCTTTGATGATACGAAAGGTTAAATTCAGATATTTGCTCAGTAAATAAGTATTACAGTTGAGGAATGGAACATTTGGTGTTAGAACTTAGAATAGCAAAATAAGAACACTAATTCACCACAATACACTGAAACACTTTACTTTTGCACTGGTCGCGCGTTTCTCTAACCGTGTTAGTGAAACGCGTCCAGTGTAAAGGGAAAGTGTTTTGGTGTATTGTACAGAATTAGTGTTTATTTTGCAGTAAATAAGTAGATATATATATTCAACATGCATTTTTCTATTATATTTAAGTTTTAATTGGTCGTATTTATTATATTTTCTTAATTATAATTAAGAGTTATTTAATTTTTAAGTTTTGACTGGAAAAAAGATGGAAATTAAAATATACAGGGTTGTTCACCACATACGACACGGAGTATTGTAGCTAAACGATTAGATTTTTACAAATTGTAAGTTTTGGGTTAGTTGAAGGACTATTAGAGCTACAATTTAAAAATATTTTTACAAGATACAGAGTGTCCCAAATAAATAAAAAAATATCAAAGTTGTATTTTTTTAAATGGAACACCCTGTATATTATTACATTTTTAGTTTCTACGATTAAAATAAAGGTAAATTTGATTAAGATTATTACTCTTATACCTTACCGTTTTTGAAATATTTTCAATTTTGTGAAATTACAGTAAAAATTTTATGGCTTCATTTCTCCAAGGGTATCAAAGTTTTTAATACTAAATATTTACTGAAGTTTATTTATTGATCAGTTATTGTGTTGCAATTATAAAAATAATACTACCTCATACAGAGTGTCTAAAAATTTATTTTAAATAATTTCTAGCTATAAACGGCAATAACTTGTTTAATTTAAATGGAACGTCCTGTATATTTTAAGAGAATCAGATGCACAACTTAATTGTCTATCAAATTGTATTACTCCATTTTTTACCTATTCCTTCAAGTTTTCGTAGAAAATGCATTTTCTTATAATTTAGACCTCATTTATCAATATACCCATGGAATATTGACATTTTAGATTGTTTTTAAAACAACAAATGTACAAAATGTACAGCCCATTTGTATGCAAAAAGAAAACTATTTAAATCTTTATAAAAGGGTATACCATTAATTAAATATACCACCATTATTTCCGCCTAAATACTAATTAATTACATACTTAATTGTGTTCGTTAATAAATTATTCTAAATAAATGTGGATTTAAATCAGAAATCAATATAATAAGTTGAAAATGAACGTCTCTGTTGTTATAAATAAGCATTTGTCAAAAAATGAAATATCATTTTTAAGGTGTTACTTTTTACCACACTGTCTAATACACATACAAAATTCAGTTTTTTAGTATTTGGAACATTTATTATTAATCAACGCAAACAGTCAATTAATGCAGTTTGAATACTGGTCAGTTACTACAAACAGTTTTTTATTTTTTAATGAAATAATCGAACTATATCGACAATATTAGTATCTGTAATGTTTAAAAATTTGGTACATCTTTAAAAATAATCTAAAATGTCATTCCATAGGTATATCGATAAATGAGTTCTAAATTATAAGAAAATGCATTTTCTACGGAAACTTGAAGAGATAGGTAGAAAATGGTATAATAGATTTTCATAGACAATTAAATTGTGCATGTGATTCTCGTAAAATATACAGGGTATTTCATTTAAATTAAACAATTTATTGGCCGTTTAAAGCTAGTAATTATTTAAAATAAATTTTTAGACACACTCTGTATAAGGTAGTATAATTTTTATTATTGCAACTCGAAACGCAGTAAAAATTACTTCAGTGCAATATTTGGTTTTAAAAACTTAAATACGCTTAGAGAAATGAAGCATTAAAATTATTATTGTATTTTGACAAAAATCTAAATATTTCAAAAATGGTAAGGTTTAACTGTGGTAAACCTTAATCAAATTTACCTCTATTTTAATCGTAGAAACTAAAAATGTAATAATATACAGGGTGTTCCATTTAAAAAAATACGACTTTGATATTTTTTATTTATTTGGGACACTCTGTATCTTGTAAAAAAAAAATTAAATTGTAGCTCTAATAGTCCTTCAACGAACCCAAAACTTACAATTTGTAAAAATCTAATCGTTTAGCTACAATACTCCGTGTCGTATGTGGTGAACAACCCTGTATAACACATAGTCCGAAATTAATACAATATTTTAAGGATCTAAAGCAATTTAGCTTGTATATAATATTTAGTTATATAAAATATATATTTGTTAACATAATTATACCATAATATTGAATACAAATAAATTGTACCAATTATTCAGTAGTGTAATTATTAATATTTAAATCGATTTAAAATAATGGTCAACTTTTTTAAATTTCAATTGTCAAGTTACCTATATAAATTTTAAATACCCATAATAATAGTCCAAGATCCCAGAGCGATCTGGCATAACTTATTTTCACAAGGATGAAACCTTAGGCTCTCAGTAGTGCCACAGATTAGGTATCCTATAAGTATACAGATAAAAATGTTATCCCTAATTCGTGGTACGAAAATTGTTTTTTATGACGATGAGCAAACGAGTCAATTTTCTTGTGCGCAAGAATAAACTCGTAAATAGATTAAACAGCGTAATAACTGGGCCGGTCACAAGGCCGGTCAGGCGCTGTGCACAATTTTAGAGGCCATAAGTGGGCGTGCTTGTGCGCAAACTAGTAACCTAACTAGTGCGCGACTCCGAAAATTGGAACCACGAAAAACAATTCTTTTGACGATAAGTTTATAATCTGTATAATCTGTGGTAGTGCTTTCATGTGATTTGAATACCGGCGTGTTTGGGGAGTCGCCCTGTGACACCTTGGCAGATACAGGGTGCGAAAGATAACTAAAAATAAGAGGTACTTAACTTAAATTCGTATGGCTGATTTTGGTAAAAATATTGTAGAATATTACTCTGAAGTAGTATCAAAACTATCAGACACTTTCCATGGACCTGAACTTTTATCCCACGATAGAAAATCAAAATGTGGATCTTTGATAAAGATACACTTTATCAAAGCTCCACAAAAAATAAATGAACTTTACTTATTTTTACATGTCTGATTTTTACATATGTTATTAAGACAGCTATTATAAAGTTATATTTAATCAGTCAGACAGATTGTAATGACCAAACATCCTCTAAACATAAAAATTATTCAGCCGTGACTATGAGAGCGGGAGAACTATGCGCATGCGTTTCCGAGTAAAGTATTTAAGTATTTTAAAATTACTTACTGCTTTCGATTATCTTTGCATCTTTATTTAAATAAGATGAACTTTTTTATTAAAGTAATAATTAATAATTATTAAAGTAAATTAATTTATTGCATATAAACTACTCAAAACAATTATCGCATATTTTATAAAAAATATTAATTTGAAAAACACTTACGTTTTTAGATAGTTTGGATACTGTAAAGGGAAATATTCGAAAATGAGTCTGGGGGTGACATGCAATTTTTAGTCGACCGATTGCGTGCGTAGTCGATTGATTGCGTGTGAGGGCGGCTCCATAAGGACTCTATTGGTTACAAATCTGCAACTAAATAGTCGACCGACTAAGAATTGCCTGTCACCCCCAGACTTATTGTCGAATATTTTCCTTTACAGTATCCAAACTATTTAAAAACGTAAGTCAGAGAATTTAAGGTGTCTTGTTTTTCAAATTAATATTTTTTTAGAAAATATGCGATAATTATTTTGAGTAGTTTAAATGCAATAAATTAATTTACTTTAATAATTATTAATTATTACTTTAATAAAAAAACCTCATCTTATTTAAATAAAGATGCAAAGATAATCGAAAGAGTATTTTTTTTAATAGTTATTTACAGTACAAGTGTGTTTATGAACATGATTACAACGAGTGTGAACGATTAGAACGACGAGGTCGTAGACCGAGTCGTTCTAATCACACGAGTGTTGTAATCATGTTTAAACGCACGTGTCATGTACAACGTTTTATCTACAACCGAAAAATAAGGAAATGCTGTTTTAATTTCCGTTTATTAGTCTCCCACCTTTAACTATGAAATTTGTCACATTTATGCTGAAAAGTCAGTTTGCCCTGTCAAGTAAACGCGAGCAATTTTTGCCCAGAAAAATCATTTTAAAAATTACGATGAGCGATTCCGAAAGTCTCTCTTCAGATGTAGAACCTGCCGCTGTACGTGCCACGGAATCATTATTGCCGGAAAAGTTAATATATTTAGATGTTCGTAGTTGTTTTTCATTATTATAGCAACTAGTGGTGTTATAGATTCATAACACCATTAGTTGTGTTATGAATCTCATAACGTAACTGAAATACTAAAAAAATAGTGATGTAAAAACGTTATAACTAAACGGTTGTAGATAAAATATTTAAATACTTTACTCGGAAACGCATGCGCATAGTTCTCCCGCGCTCATAGTCACTGCTGAATAATTTGTGTGTTTCGAGGATGTTTGGTCAGTACAATCTGTCTGACTGATTAAATATAACTTTATAATAGCTGTCTTAATAACATATGTAAAAGTCAGGCATGTGAAAATAAGTAAAGTTCATTTATTTTTTTGTGGACCTTTGATAAAGTCTATCTTTATCAAAGACCCACTTTTTGATTTGCTAATGTCTGATAAAAGTTCAGGTCCATGGATAGTGTGATACTTTTGATACTACTTCAGGAGTAATATTCTTCAATATTTATACAAAAATCAGCCATACAAATTTAATTTAAGTAAAGGTAGTATCAGACATAGCTATTTTTGTTGCGCAGCAAATTAAAAATCTGCGCAACTTGATCTGCTGCAAGTGTGAATACCTAGGCAACCTGCAACGTTACGATCGCAGCTTGGTTGCGTAGGCTACTTTTTTGTTGCGCGCAGTTTATGAAATAGCCGTGTGTGAACAGTTGTTGAGGAAGGTTGCAAGGTGCAAAAAAAGATTATTAATCAGTTGAAACTTTTACTGCGGATATCGATGCAGTATTCTGTTGGTATGCCCGAAATGTATACACTTTTTTTCAGTTAACTCTAGAGGGCCGGCTACACGTACAAGCTTTACCACGAGCTTACCTGCACAAACCGGTTTGTATCAGGAACTCGCTGTGTGTAGACGGTAAAACGGTAGCACGCACAAACTAACAAGTGCGGCCTGCGTAAACGTCGCGCTTCTAAAGATTTTAGTTTGCGCAAACCAATTTTTGCGGTGATATCATACGTGTAGACGGTATCAGCGAGTTCAAGCTACAGTTTTGTGATTCTTGTGGGTTTTGTGTTATTATCTATCAGCTCTCACAAAATGTCTGATATGCGTACTTATTTCAATAAGGAGTTTATGAGGAGTTTCGTTGAAATATATCGATCGTTGCCGTGCCTATGGAAGAGAAAATCGATTATTCCTATAGAAACAGAAAAAATATGCGTACAAGAAAATGGTTTTCTATTTAAAAGCCAGTTTTTACTGTTTTTATCCCATTTCGATCTACCTATATCGTTTATTTTGCTGTTTTTTCTTTAACAATAAGTAATACAAAACAATAATTCATCACTTGACATTTCCACGAACGGAACCACAAATTCAGAATAAAAATAATGATGAATGTACACTCTTACTTACATCGTGTGGATACCACACAGTGTTCCTTCTAGTTTGCGCAAACTATACCGTGCAGGCAAGTCGCTACCGTATAGCCGCCGCTTATGATTTATATGTAGGTATTTAGTAAAGAATTAACCGACAAATTGCGATGTCGTTGAAGTCAAAACAAGCGATTTGGAACAGAGAACAAGTAAAATGTTTAAAAGAAGCTGTAGAAGTAAGGGAGTGTTTATGAAACGTAAAAAGTCCATTTTATCACTACCAAACGAAAAGACGAGCCGCTATTTCGGAAATTTCTTCTGAATTACATATGCCCGATGAAGACATAAAAAAGAAAATTCACACGTTGCGTGCACAATATTCGAAAGAACATTTAAAAATGAAAAGTTCCAAATCTGGATGCGGAGTAGACGAAACCTACAAAACAAAATAGGAATTTTACGACATGTTGAAATTCATGTTTTATCACAATGACAAAAACACAATAGATTCTATGAGTGGTGTACTGTTGAATGTTGCCCCTCCAAGGCTGCGGCTACCAAAATATGTTGCAAAAGTAGCGCTTTGGTGTGAACATATGAAAAGCATGTAGTGTCGATCTGCAACTTTTTTAGGCAGCTGCTGCATAAAAACTGCGCGTTTTGGGCTACTTTCTGCTGATGTATGCAACTTTTGCAGCGGCTGCAAAAAAATTGCGCAACAAAAGTAGCTGTGTCTGATACTACCTTAACTCTTAATTTTAGTTACCTTTCTCATCCTGTATCTGCCAAGGGGCCACAGGGCGAACTCCCCAAACACGCCGGTATTCAAAGCACATGAGGGCGCTACTGAGAGCCTAAGGTTTCATCCTTGTGAAAATAAGTTATGTCAGATCGCTCTGGGATCTTACTCAATAAGGAAAGTTAGTCGATATGGTATCTAAACAAACATATTTCATGAAATATTTTCAACATTTTTGGTATCTAATATTTATTAGAACATTAGTACAATATTTTATCCGATTTTATTTTTTAATATGTTTTTGAGTTTGATGAATTTTTCGTTGCTTTTATTGTAAATTATATCCTTTAAAATATAGGTACTCAAAATAGATTGTAGGATTTATAAAACTTCCTTTATATACCTTAAATAGCCTTTTGCATTTCTACAGGGTGGTACACTTTAATAGAACAGTTTTAACCAAAGATATTTAAAGTAAAGTTTAAATATCTTTGGTTTTAACAGCTGAAAACTGAAGTAAATTTTTTTAAGGACATACCACATTTTGTAAAACTATTTTAAAAATCTTTTTGCGTTGGAGGAATACACAGGGTGTCCCAGAAATAAGTGCAAGTATTTTAACTGGTAGTATAATTTTTTTGGATTTTTTTTTTAGTTTTTATTTAAAAAAAATAATTTCTTGATAATATGGCAACATAGGTAGTAGATTAAATTTACAAGAAAGAAAATCCAGAAAAGATCCTGTGGTTCTCAAAATTTTAGCAAAAAAACATTTTTTTTTTGGAAATTTTCAAAGTAAAATAACTCCGTTATTTTGGACTTATTTGAAAAACGATAAAGAGAAAATATGTTTCTTTTATCGAGATCTACCACCCCTTAAAATACTTGCACTTATTTCTGGGACACCCTATATAGAGTAACTCAGTGTTCCGATAATGCTCTTCAGGTTTTCTATTTGAGATTTTTACTCTATATTTTTGTACAGGCTGTGCAACGAGAATACAGTTGTTTCTGTCTCTGTCTAAGCGATTTGAATATACACTCAGATGCAAAAAATAACAATTTTTAGTCAAATTTAAAGTGTTATGTATATTTTTGTTATTTTTAACCCCATTTTCATGAATCAAGCTGTATATAATTATATCAGCTTTAATTCTTAAATTCATTTTTTTTAAACTTTAGTATTTGGCATATTATACAGGGTTAATCCAGGGGTTGTTTTTTTACCCTAACTTTAAAACACCCTGTGCAATAATTTCGCGTCTGTAAATTTTCCAAAAATATAATGTTACAGTCAGAACCATGACTTTTGAGCATTTTGTTTTTTGATTCATGTCATGTCAATACATGCTTTGGTTAATTTTTAAGAGCGAAATGAACTGATAACGATCAATTTGCAATTTTTTAATTGTCATTACTTTTTGATGTGATTTTTTAATATGACGAGATGGTTTTGGTGACTATTGCCGTAACGTCATATTACACTGCATTTGATACTCTAAACTAAATTAAAAAAAAAGTTAAAGACTAACGATACAGTCCGGGTTTTAATAAACATTAATAACGATAACAGAACTAATGATATTAAAGAAAACATCTGTAATGCTCAAGTATACAAACAGAAAAAAAAAATGTAAAAAATACCCTTTAAAAAAATACTTTATATTGCCACCCTTGGCTGTAAAATATACACAAGAAATTATTGCACAGGGTGTTTTAAAGTTAGGATAAAAAACAACCTGTCGATTAACGTTGTATAATATGCCAAATACTAAAGTTTATAAAAAAACTGAGTTTACGAATAAAAGGTTATATAATTAGCTTTTTTAAAGGTGATATAATTTTAGCTTGCTAAAAAATTCATGAAAATAGGGCTAAAAATAACAAAAATATAAAAAAAATATAAAATACTTTAAAAAAATGACCAACATTTCTCTGTTGCGTTTTTTTTTGCTTCTGAGTGTATTTTTACACTAGAGTGGTATTTTTATTGCTTTTTTTTATCTCATCCTGTATAAAACAAAATTATAAAATATTTCCAATTAAAAATGTATACAGGGTGTCCCAGAAATAAGGGCAAGTATTTTATGGGGTGGTAGATCTCGATAAAAGAAACATATTTTCTCTTTACCGTTTTTCAAATAAGTCCAAAATAACGGAGTTATTTTACTTTGAAAATTTCCAAAAAATAATGATTTTTGTTAAAATTTTGAGAACCACTGGATCTTTTCTGGATTTTCTTTCGTGTAAATTATTATTAAGAAATTATTTTTTTACATAAAGACTAAAAAAAATTCCAAAAAATTTTTCAAAAAATTCCGAATTTTCAATTTTTTTTTTTGCAAAAAATACCTCATAGGTGTGTTTCTGGGGTTGAACTATACTACCAGTTGAAATACTTGCACTTCATCCTGTATAACGACCAATAAAATAATTTTGTATATTGTAGTATATTAAAAAATAGCCAATGGCTAATATAAAAATGGATATGTTTCAAAAATTACTAGGTTTATTAAAAAAGTAGATACGCTACAACTGCCCCCATATTTTCTAAAGATGATTGGAGTGAAAATCTGAAGCAGAAAGCGTACTATAGAGTTTTTAGATGTTATTATGGAACATCAACTTATAATTACTTCTTTCACACACTGTAGAAATTTATCCCATTAATTTGGACCACCCTGTATATTTTAGGTTTCTAAAAATATAATTACATTATTTAGGAATTTTCTTACATCTACATCTATAAAGAATTTATAATTTAATATGATAAAATTGACTTTTTTGTAAAATGGGGACACCATCATAATGCACAACAAATGCTTTATAATTCGTAGATTGATATAAAAGTAAGACGTAGTCGTCGACATATGAAACTATAAAAAAGGCCCTAATGTGTAGCTTCTATTCCAGCTTATAGTCTAAGTTTAAAGCTATCGAGATATTGATGTAGCTGCCTTAAATATATGTACAAATATTTTTCGTATTTTGTATCAATATTGGTCCCTTAAATTAGTTACTGGGAATTTATTTGACTAAAAGGAAATATCGTTACACCATCTGGTTAAATAATTATAAACAACTAAGAGTATTCTAGAAAGTTCCACAAAATCTATAGACATATTTGGTTTTACTTCTAGAAGTTTCTATACAGTGTGTCCCAATATTCGGTGGACATAGAACTACTGCGTATCTTTGGAATCGAAATAAGTTCATTGGACACAGTTTACCTCTATACAAAAGTGCTTTGTTTGTCTGTTAATAGGGCAACTTTATAAAATAAACACATATTTTAAGATACTTTAAGAACCGATATTATTTATCGATTGAGTATCGATTGTTTTTGATAAACAGTAAAATTGTCACGTGATGGTCATCTTTCGTGATTTTTATTTTTTTGTATGTTTGTTCAAGTCAAATCTTGTAAGCTGAATTAGAACCACTTCCCTTTATCGTAGAAAATTGAAATTTGGCATGTTGATTCAGTTCCGATGACAATGCATTTTTTTGAAACTTGTCAAGTTAAAAAAAATCATTCCTAATAGTGTGCGACTGATTACCGCAGGAATCGATTCGTTCTATTTTAAAAACGACAAGAGTGGCTGGTATGGGGTTTGAAGCACAGGATAAGGCAAAATTCATTTAAATAGCAGCCAAAGCAGGAACTTGTTTCAGCCATCCTGCTTTTATTGTGTTGCTATGTGTGACGTCACCAATCATACTTAAACTTGTTGTATCTTAAAAACAGCAAGCATTGCTGGGATGAAATTTAGAGCAGGATGCAACAGGGGTATAGCAGCGCAAGCATAAACCAGTTTTGGCGATCCTGCTTCTCATCTGTCGCCAACTGGGAAGTCAGCAACCAAAATAAAAGTCACTATAGTTGAAAATTGGTAGGTGTGGCTGGGTTGGGACTTGAAGCAGGATAAAGCAGCATCGTAGCAGCCCAAGCAGGATCATATTTTATAATTCCTGCTTTCAATGAGTTGCTAACTTCCCCGATCTCTATAACTTATATTTGATATATAATGATGACCGTAAGGTTATTAAAAGATAAGGTTCCGCTATTATCGGAAACGTCATCTACTACGTCATAGGAATGCTATCACTCATAGATAAAGGGATAAAACCAGGGGGGTGACAGTAAACCGGAAAATTGGAAACAGTTCTGGCGCGATCCTACCCAGGCAGAAAGCATGGCTTTCTAGACTGTCCTAGACACAAATCTGAATATTTCTGTATGATTTTTGTTACGGAACATTTTTATGCAAGTCGGCGTTCTTTTCTTTTGTCTGTGTGTTAGCTCCCGAACCTTCTGGCAAGGTCCGGCATAGGTCAGGCGCCATTTTAATTTTTGCCGTTTAGATTTGATTGGAAGTTTGTTTATGATATTTCGGCTGAAATTTATAAGTACAAAGATGTTTTTTGATATAAAGTTCCTCGTTAACACTTTAAGAAAGTAATATCTATAGTAAATATGATTATTAATTACATGAAGAAAATGATGAAATCGACGTTTCTGCGTGTAATAGGTATGGGCCATATTATATATATAAGTAGGTAATATATTAACTGTTTTTATATATTTTTAGCTTTAGACCCAAGGATCTTAGGATATTCTTTGCCAAGGATTTTTCCGTATCTCTACTTTAAAGACTCTGATCGGTGATTTTAAGCAATTGAAAGCAAGTTATACAAGGTAAATTATGATTATTAAACTATTTATTAGCCTACATTAATTATCTACAAGATGAACAGAAATGCGTAATTACATACCACATAGGTACCTATTATGTATTTTAATACCAATAATGCAATAAATATATGTGTGTAGATTATTTTTAAAATACAAATGAGGTATTAGATGTATATGTCTCATATTTTTTATTCATTTTATTTTCATTCGTGTCCTGTTTGATTTAATTCACAAAAGTCTTATGTACCTATATTTATGTTATTTTACATATTTTTTTTTGATTCCAGGTTTTGTGTGGGTTCCGGTTGTCTTTTTCCTGCTTCTAGTTATTTAGTTTTACGCCCGTGAAGCTGTGAAAACATTTATTTATCTTCAAGTTTCTGTAAGTCAATGCACTGTTACTTTACTAATTCACTTTAACACAGTATCTCTGACATATTAATAATTAAATATTTGATATTGATACAGTAGTTTATGTGTTTATATCTCTTTAATTGTGTTGATTTGCATATTTACATTATTCTAAATTTCAAATAAATATTTTTGAGTAATTTTGTTGTATTATTTACTACTAGAAAGAGTAAAAAGTATATTAACCCTCATTTGAACCTCCTGAACAGCCCGCCATTAAAAACTGGAAACGGAAATAAATGTAATAAAATTGACATTGTCATGTCTATGTCATGTCAAATGTCCCAGCCGCCATATCCTTATGGCCATATCTGAATATTAGTTACCCAGGCAGCCACACTGTTTCCATAATTTAACATTGACTTGACACTTATTCTTGTATTTATTATTTTATGATAAAAACTGCCCGACAGTGCATTTCCGAATCGATATTCATTGTGTACTTTATGGCGTCCATAGTTTTCAGTTGTTTGATGTGTGTTTTCTTTATTGTATTGCTTATTTATCTCTCTTTCTTGGTTCCATTTGTAGTACGAGAGCTAGCAACGTTGGAAAAACAAGTATTTTAAGACATCTGGCTCTTTGATATATCTTTTACTATGCTCTCTAGAACAGAATGTGGCCCGTTTGGCTGCCGGTAAACGTTGCGTTCCCTACTGCGCATTGAAAGAAGATCCTATATTTTTATTGGTCCTTTAAATTCTAGTATTGAATATAAATCGAACATGTCCGACCATGAACCGATGATTCAGAGTTCGAATCCGGGTCAGGAAAGACTTTTTTATTTTATTTTCGTTTATATTCTGATAGTAAAGTATTAAATAATTCTGGTGATTAAAAAAAACAAATATTTAATACTTTACTATTAGAATATAAACGAAAATAAAATAAAAAAGTCTTTGTCCTGACCCGAATTCGAACTCTGAATCATCGGTTCGCGGTCGGAAACTCTACGCACTGCGCTATGGAGACATGCTCGATTTATATTCAATACTAGAATTTATAGGACTAAATAAAACATATAGGATCTTCTTCCGATGCGCAGTAGTGAACGCAACGGGTATCGGCAGCCAGACGGGCCGCATGCAGTTCCAGAGAGCATAGTAAAAGATATATCAAAGAGCCAGACGTCTTAAAATACTTTCTCGAAAACGTTGCTAGCTCTTAGACTATTTATTTTTTATCCCTTTATCTATGATTTTATATGTTCTGTAGCATCCCTGTGACGTAGTTGCAGCTTCGCCCCTATTGGTCCAAAAGTTACGAGGCAACCTGTTCAATATAGTCTTGTAAAAAACTATCCCTGTCAAATAGTTAAAATTTCTAAAAAAAATAGTGGATCTTAAGCTTACAGCTAATTAAAAAATACTAATAGATTTTTTCTCGCAGTAATTCTGATATATGTCAAAATATGGTTTTATGTTTACACATAATTATATTTGTGTTCCAAAATTAATATGAATACGAAATAGAATATGTATATTATTTTATATTTTTGTAAATAATTGATTAAATATCTCTCATTGTTACCCTTAATTATATTAATTGTCTGTTTTATTTATTTGGACGTTTAAAAAATATTTGTACATATAAAAGAGGCCCTCTTTACAGATAATCAATCTTAAGATCAAGTTTTATATTTACGAAAATACTGTTTTAGAATAAGATTTTGATAAAGGTCTAGGCTCTATATAATATATACCTAATTATAATCTACTTTGGTAATCTATCCCTATCTAATATAATTCTACAATAGTTTATATTATTATTAAAAACATCTGTAAAATTTACACATTTACCATTAAGTTTTTACATAGTTTTTGACAAAACATGGAGGATGATTTACACATAAATTACAATAAACTAGGCTTTTAAAGATTAGAAATTTAACAAATAATTTACTGGTGTACAACAGTATTCTATATTGATAAATAGGAGTATTTTATAAAAGTTTTTTTAAATAATCTTGAAACTATAGACTATTTTATTACTATTTTATTCAAACATTTGAAAAATCCTCTTCAGTTTATGTTTTTTGTTTACCAGCAAATTATTTGATATGTTCAAATATTCTTCTTACATTTTTATTATCTTTCTTTCTTTACAGTCTGTGTCTTTGTATATTGGCACCGTAGTCTACAGCACATGAATTTTATATTTAAACTAGACCGTCGAATTATAATATTTTGATTAGCATAAACAATCATTTTTATTATGAAATAAAATACCTTCTTGGATTGACATTGTCTTTAATTTCGAAAATTTACGCAACGTTTCGGTAATCACTGACCGTTATCAAGTGTGAACAGATAACAATAGTTTCGTTCCAACACAGCAGAGAACCGTACTCGGTACGGTAACGCCTTACGCGCAGTGGAGAAAATACGTTCCGACCTGGAGAGAATCGTTTAGTGAACAAGCATCATAGGGACTGACCTGCGCATTAAGTGTGTGTCAACAGATTATTAATGGTTACAGGTCTTCGATCGTTTCTCATTTTAATTTTGACAGTTCATTTATCTGTGTGATAAGACGTTTTGACCCTTAAGTTTTATTTGCTGTTTATCGTGGTTTTATTCTAAATATTTCTCTATTTTTGAACTATGATGAGTGACGAAGAGGACAGTGATATCGAGTCTATATTGGATAGCAGCCAAGATGATTTGAACGAATGATTAAAACGTATAAATATAAATAAATTTCTTTCCCAATTTATTAAATTGTCTTATAGCCTATCTGTTTTCAGTTGCTTTACAATAATGCTTAATCAGAATTAGGCATATTATACAATGATGATATTTTCTGTACACTTCTGCAAAAAGACTCTGTTTTCAGTCATTTTAAAAAATTCCAAATCGAGAATCGAGGTCAGGCAGATTAAAAAATGATCAAACTTTAGTCAGCTATGAGATGAGCATAAGTAGTAAATTGAATAATTTACGCTTTAATAAAAATACCCCATATCTATTTTCCTATACAAAACAATTAATGTCGAGACGAAAACAACTTGAATCCTACTTCATAAATTTTAATTTTAAATAACATAATTTTAAATACAAAATATATTAAAATCTTAATATTAATATCTCACTTTTTGGGCCTGTTTCTTTGTGGAACTTTGCTTTCTTTTAAAATAAAATGAATTTAGATCTTTGTAATATTCATCCTCAACCATACGCTATTTAACAGAATTGTCACTTTTTGTGCCATTTGGTGCCATTATTTCTAAATTTTGAAAGAGAACTTCAAGAAATGTCGTTGGAGAA
This sequence comes from Sitophilus oryzae, assembly GCF_002938485.1. NCBI lineage: Eukaryota > Metazoa > Arthropoda > Insecta > Coleoptera > Curculionidae > Sitophilus > Sitophilus oryzae. The sequence continues at coordinate 58,131 of NW_022146189.1, read as the reverse complement.
ATTTAGGTTAGTTATACCAATCCCGCGTAAAATGTTTTGTGCTATCTGACTAGTCTTCATTAGGCATTTTGCAAAGCGACTGAAAATAGGTAGGCTCTTTGTAAAATATCCTTCTGTTGTTAAAAACGCTAAAAAACGTTTTATAATATGTCTAGTCTTTTCGCAAAATGCCAACTTAGTTGGCTGGGAAATGACGATCGATGACATTTCCCATATAAATTTACATATAAAATGACAGCGATGTTCATTTCATAGCATTCGCTTACGCCATTTTTTTTTCGATCATTCGGTAGTAGTATACACGAACTATAGTTCAAGCACATACATAAATACAATATAATTGCTGTAATTTTATGTGTAACATTACATATGGGGAATGTCATCGATCGTCATCAGTGGCGGCTCGCCAGGTGCAGTAGGTGAAGGGGCACTTCACCGAAAAAAATACTCAAATTAAAGAAAAACTTTACCTACTGCTTAAAATATTAATTTAGTTTAGTATATTTACATGTATCTAAATAATAAAATGGTAATTTTATATAAATTATTTTTTTCCGTGCGGACCTCTGCATAATAGGTCCACCGCATCAACGGTTGCACGGTTTTCATGGTAATGTGACGTCAGCCTAGCGGCAGCATGTAAATTCCCCACCCCGAAATTTTTTATCGCGACCGATGTGAATGAGTTTTTGGGCAGTTCGCTTCGTCTTCCTTTATGCTAATATTCAGCTACTTCGGCGAGTAATTAACCGTGTAAAGACTGTAAAGTTGTTGTTGATTATTTATTGTTGTTTGTTAATAGTTTTTGTTGATTTAACTTGTTAATTTTTGCTGTTTGTTTTGTTGTTGTGTTTTAAAACTGTTTTGTGTGTGTATGTGTTAAAAAATGAACCCAATCAATGACTTGGTGTGCAATTTGAAACATGGAAAATTAGGCTGATTTACAAAAATTAGTAAGGTTAGTAATATAAATAAGTCAAATTTATTTTGTTTAATATTGCTTAGTAAACATTAATGTAATAATTAATGTAATAATTGAATAATAATTGAATGGCTCTTCGGTTGTAACCAACAATTTTTTCAATATCGAAATTTCAGTGAAAAAACCGAGTAAAAAACGTTATACCTATGAAAATTACAACCTTATTTCACTGAATTCTCTATTTAAAAAAAAAATGTCGGTTACAACGTTTTTCGGTGAAGCCCAATAATTACCGTGTTTGTCATAAAGCTGGATCCATATGGACGGTTTTTTTTGGTATTAGAGTTTTAAAAAACCTTTTTATGGCAATCATAGCTGTCAGGGGGATTCTAAAATCGGTTCATAAACTGTTCCAACGGCATTTAATTTTGGTATCGTAACAGAACTGTCGCCACATGCGCACAAATTTGATCCTCGCAATACCAATTACTATCCTAGAACAGTACAAATTTCTGTGTTGGAACGAAGCTACTGATAACAATAGTTCACATCTGATAACTGATAAATCTGTCTCGTGTCAGTTTTGAAAACTGAATACAATGTCAGTCCAAGAAGACCAATTTATTTCATAATTTATCATTTTCTACCACTTTCAAGCAAACATTTATTAATTTCAGTTATATTTTTCACTTAATTTTTGTTCTAAATATATAATTACTTAAATTTAATTACCTAGATCCGATTACTAAGAAAGACATGATGTAATTACATAAAAACAGGGAACAGCAAAGTTTGCAGAACATAATAATAGTCTCGATTGCATAGATAGCGTGTACATGGTTTAGGAGTGCCCTAAAAACTACTTAGGAGCGTGAACAAATCATTCTTTTTAATTTTCCGTATATATGTATATTTTATATCAGATATTTAATGATTTAATGAGCGTTATTGTATGCACAGGATATCTGTCATTCTTGAAAAATACCATATACAGATGTGATGATGCAAAAGATGATTTAAATATTATTTATTTCCAAACCAAACATTTAAAAATATGAGTTAATATCATTTTCTATTTAAATACAAAAATCGTTTATGATAGCAACATAGATACACAGCTATACTTTTTACTTTTATATCGATATTACATAGTATTTCAAGTATTTAAAAATCATAATATAATAAATTAGTTTATTTCTATGATTAATTATTCAAATTTTCAATATGACAACCCATATATTATGCATTATTCATGACATTTAAATTTATGGCATCGATTATCAATAAATAGTAGAATAATATTATAATGCATTAAAAGCAAGATCGTTATATTAAACAGGTTGCCTCGTAACTCCTAACCAATCACAGTAGTTGGCGCGATGACGTCAGCTAGCGTGATATTTAAAATAACTATTAACAAAATGTTTAATAATAATAACAATTACACAAGTTAAATTGTTTTTCTATAAAATCTTTATTTATTTTTCTCTAATTTTGCTGACATTTAACATTTTTAAGCAATCTTTGTATTCAAAAAAATAGGTTTAGCTTTTTACCATGTTAAAATATCGCAAGCTAGTCGAAATAATTTTTATTATACATATACATCACTCAGAAAAAACAATACTGAACATTATAGGCTGTTACAAGTAGGAATGATCTCCATTTCTAAGGGAAATTTGATAAATAATTTTAAAAAACTATCTAGTTCATCAATTATTATAATACGTTAAGTACACTAAAACTTTAAAAAATATAGTATACCCACTAAAACTGTCCTATAATCCACTCAAATACACTTAATACACTTAAAACGATGTAAAATTATTTGTAAACAAGCTGAAAACTGCTGAGTACCACACGATGACGCGCAATATGGCGGCTAATGTCAAGTTACGAGGCAACCTGTTTAATTTAATAACCTTGGATTAAAAGGTCTTAAAATAGCTGGCAGTTGTAATCAGAGGTTTTATATTTGACTTTTTTCAGTGCTATATATTTATATCGTCCACATGCTATTTTTCCACATTTTTGTACGTTTTAAAATTAGTAAAATAAAACTATAATTTATGAAGTTCTGCTGTTTTAATAAATCAATGAAATTAAAGAAAAACGTCGATTTATTGAATTTTTGCAGTAGATGAACCAAATACAGGGTGGTCCGAACTGTATTCCGGAAACTTCGACAGCATATTCTGCACATAAAAATAAGTAGAAAAGTTCGTATAAATGCATGTCCTAAAATGCATAGTTTCGGAGATACAGGGTGTAGAAATTTAATTTTTATTTCGATTTTTTCCAAATAATTTCTGAAGTAAGGTCAATATTTGGATGAAAATTGGTGTCTGGGAGTTTATTGACATGAGAAATTTGATTTTAATATCAATATGACTCCTATTTGCAGGGGGCGCCACCTACATATATTTAAACTGTTTTGAAGATTAATAACTTTTCGTACGTACCAGTATAAAACTACTGAGTGAGAAAATATACATCTCCGTCACTTTTTACGTAATAAATGTCTCTTGGTAAAAATCGCTACGAGCAACCGTTCTCAAGATATTTAGAATGGAAATAGTTAATACATGTCATTATTGACTAAAAATAAACACGTTAGGTAGATAGTTATTTGACAGAAATAATAAATTTGGAAAATTTTTATTTTTTAAATTAATCATAAATTTTTGATGATCAAACAGTTTCTGTTGAACTTTTGGCACAAAAACATTTCAAATTTATGATTTCAATCTAATAACTATTTAGTCAACATGTTTAATTTATGTCAGTGATGACAGGTGTTGATAATTTCGACTCCAAATATCTCGAGAACCACTACTCGTAGCGATTTTTACCAAAAGACCATTTTTACGTAGAAAATGTCGTAAATGTATATTTTTTTACTAAGTAGTTTTATACAGGTACGGACAAAAGGTTATTACTCTTCAAACCAATTTAAAAATATGTAGGTGGCGCCCTCTACAAGTAGGAGTCATATTGATATCAAAATCAAATTTCTCATGTCAAAAAACTCCCAGATACCAATTTTCATCCATATATTGACGTTACTTTAGAAATTAATTGAAAAAAGTCGAAATAAAAATGAAACTTCTACACCCTGTATCTCCGATACTAAGCGTTTTAGAACATACATTTATACACACTTTTTTACTTATTTTTATTTGCAGAATATGGTGCCGAAGTTTCCGAAATACAGTTCAGACCACCCTGTATATTAACAATGCTATTTTTTTAAATATACAGGGTGAGTCTTAAATAAGTGCGAATATTTTCAGAATTGGTAGATCTCGACAAAAGAAACATATTTTCTCTTTGCCGTTTTTCATATAAGTTCAAAATAACAGTTATTTTACTTTGAAAATTACCAGTTTTTATTACTAATTTCAGTAATCCCAAAAAATAGAATCACAAAGAATATCACAACCTTAAGATACAATTAAAAAAATATGTTTTTTATTTTTACTTTTTAAATTTTTTTGGATTTTTTTAAATTTTAGTTAAAAACCATAATTTTTTGATAATATGTCAACATAGGTAGTAGATTAAATTTATAAGAAAGAAAACCCAAAAAAGATCCAGTGATTCTCAAAATTTAAGCAAAAAATTATTTTTTTTTGGAAATTTTCAAAGTAAAATATCTTGGTTGTTTTGTATTTATTTGAAATACGTTAAAGGGAAAATATATTTATTTTACCGAGATCTAACAGCCCTGACAATATTTGCACTTATTTAAGACTCACCCTGTATAAACAAATGTTTTAAAATATTATGTTAGTTCCACTCCCCATATTCTGGAAAAAAAGCGGAAATATCAGGATAAAGGACAGTTAATATTGCGATTTTTTGGAAAAGTAGGCCACCCTGTATAGTACTAAAAATTATTATCAAGAGGAATGCAAGAAGAACATTTTCAGTATAATCTGGTATAATATTATATCATGTTTTATGACAACATATTTTTAATGTAGTTTCATAAAATCTTAAGTATTTTTATCTTAAGGTAATTCTCTATCACTGTATTTAAAGTACATACAGTAAAATTCTTGCTGACCCAGAATACAAAACAGGAGCGTTCTAACTTTATGACAATCCTCAAATGCTTGGAAATACGAATACAGAACCTTATATACAAACTTATACAGAACCTCTCTTTTAAAATTTGTTTGGTTTGGTTCACCTTGTATAATGCATTCTAAAATTGACAATATAAGTAATAGTTATATAAATTCCAGACAATTTTTAAATGCTTGGTTAAGTAATTCATCGCATAATAATGTCATTCTTTAATTTTCTCATACTCCTAACTTCAAGTTAGGTACAGACTCGTATTTAATTGATATGTTTGCTTTCCATGTTCATTTTTGTTTAATAATTGCTTTGATATGGCAAGCTTTCTGTACTGGACCCTTGTTTGTGCAAATTTTTCAATAAAATATTAATAAAACACATCCATTTAATTTTTAACGAACAAAACAAAAAATAGGAATAACCATGAAATTTAACATATTTTGTTAAAATCTAAATCTAACACATAACATTTTTTATTTTTATCGCTGCGTTAGTATATTTTATTCACAAAAATATAAATAGAGCGTATTCTCTTTAACAAGTTAATTTTACTTTTAAATTTTAGCTATGTTCATTCTTGTTGGCATAAATTATTACTCAAAATATTGAATGCCATGCTGTTTTTTCAAAAGATATTTAAAATTTAAATTATATGAACTTTCGATTGTTTTGTTAGTAAAGGGTTGATATAGTGTGTTGGAAATTTTTCAACTTTATTCCTGCAAAACAATTCCTGTTTAAAATATGATGAGTTATACGATCAAATTTTAAATCGTCGTCAGAATTGACTTCCAAATGAAGATCGATAATAAAATAAAATGTACGTTTTTCGAAATTAGATAGATTGTCATTTCCAAGTCAAATCTGACGCCGTTTTTTTTTCAATCATACGGGATATGATTATATGTTAGTAGACTGACCGTATGAGTTTGATAAATATAAATAAAAAATATTCTTAAGTGACTTATAATTAATTCTAATAAGGACAAATATATTTCCAATATTTGTTGGGTTATCCTTGTCACTAATTGTTGTACAGCAACATTTTCAGAGTATATTCAGAGTTAAAGGTTTAACATTTCTTTTCCATTCTACAATACTTATTTAAAGTCCTACATCATCTGTTATAAATATATGTGTTATATTATTATTGGTAGTATCTCCTTTAAATGTTTCGTTTTTATTGTTATGTTTAATGGGCACACTTCATAATTCGTAAGGGTACGGAACCTTATTCTTATTGGTCTTGTTAAATTTTCCGTTTTTGTTATTGTTTTATAAAAAATAACTCTTATTTATACCGGGTGCCTCTCGAAAGTGGCTCACCCCTATAACTTTCTTATTTTTTCAGACAAAAAAGCGAAATTTGGTGTGTTGGTCTATGACATAAATTTGGATTGATTGATGTATTCAGTTGCTTTTGGTCACTTCCTGTTTCAACGGAAATGACTACAACTTTTGATTTTTAAATGGCGCTATATATCATATGTAAACTTTTAACACTTTCGCTTAAAAAAATAGTATTTTAAATTTCAATCTAGAGTGCCCTGGCTGTATTACAAACACTAATTGTTAATCAAGGAGCCTTGGAAAAATAGATTTGAACGTATAATGTTTTTCGTGTTTTGTCCAGGCCGGTTAAAAGATGCCGCCACCCTTGTTCCATTTTTCAAATGGAACAAGGGTGGCTCATTAGCATATTTGGAAAAAGTATTTTTTTATGAACATTTTGGTACCAAATACTTGGTATTTCGAGGCAAATTGTGGTTATGAACCGCATGTTACGATTTCAAATAAACCATATACAAAAATGTCAAAAGTTGACATATTATGATGTATCATTCTATTCAGAGTGTCATTTTCAATCGAATAAAGTAGAAATATGCTAAGGGTGCCATTTAAAAATCGAAATTTGTAGTCATTTCCGGTGAAACAGGAAGTGACCAAAAACAACTGAATACGTCAATCAATCCTAATTTAGGTGATATACTAACATACCAAATATCGTCTCTTTTATCTGAAAAAATAAAGAAGCTATAAAGGTGAGCCACTGTTTAGACGCATCCTTTGTATAGAATATGCTGTTCAAATTGTATGGGATATTTTTTCTTCTTCTGTAACACAGTTTTTATAGACTGTTGCTAAAACATTTATTGATTGTTTTATCTCTTTCAACATTTCAATCCAAAAAAGTATTGACCATTAAAAAGATTACGCCCTATTTACTTTAAACACTACCTACATCGAAAAACTATGATGAAGAAATGAATAACCTAGATATAAGAAATTTACCGCTTTTACAATTATTGTAACAATTGCAAATCAGTGTTCTACGCTAGGAAACTTTGCGTTTCGGTTATTTCCGTTTCCTCGTCGGCCTCCGGCGGTGAAGGGCCGCTGATGGACAACGTAGGCAACCCGAAATGCTTCTCTTCCAGCGATATATTATCAACGCTCCTCGCTTTGCGGCACAACTTCGAAACGGACCCGTGTCGCCGGAAAAACTCTTTCGGGTCGATTCCAGGTCCGCTATTGGACACGAAGATGGCCGAATTCAGACGAGGACGGGGTGTGCGGGGCGGCTGAGCGTGGACCTATTAAAAAAAAATTAAAAAAGAACATATTATTAACTTATGTATGTTTCATAATTGGTGCGGTTACGATACACTTTTCTTATTTTATTTTAATTAGCAAGTGAACAAATAACGTTGTAAAGCTTTATGCGGCTTGCTTGTGTTTATAGCGTGATTAATTGTGATATACAGCGTGAGTCTTAAATAAGTGCAAATATTTTTTGGGGTAGTATATTTCGACCCTATGATTTTTTTTGACGAAAAAAAATTTTTGGAAATTTTAAATTTTTTGGAATTTTTCTAAATTTTTCACAACATAGGTTGTAGATTAAATTTACAAGAAAGAAAACTCCAGAGAACCAGTGGTTCTCAAAATTGAAGAAAGAAATCGTTTTTTTTTATTTTCAAAGTAAAATAACTCGGTTCTTTTGGACTTATTTGAAAAATGTTAAAGAGAAAATATGTTGCTTTTATCGAGTTCTACCAATACTGGAAATATTTGCATTTATTTCTGACTTACCCCGTTTTGCTTGTTTTGATTTTTTATAGCCACATACAACAGGGATGTTCTAATTCAATAAATAATAAAAAATATATTTCTATAATAGCTGTTTTTTTTGAATGATTATAATTAAATATTCAGAATATATGGAATACGAGTTTTATTTTATTTGGTAAATTTGTTGATTGTATTAGGGATATGTTTTAAAATTCGATGAGATTGTCGTGTAAACTGTTTACACTTGATAACCGTCAGTGATCCTTCTGCCCGAAACGTTGGGTTAATTAAAATAAATAAAGACAATGATGGAAGTCCGAAATTCTTTTATTTCTAAATTAGATTGTTTGATAATTTTTTTTTCTTTATTTTAATACGAATTAGATTTATTTGGCTTTGAAACTTTGTTGTCGCAATTCTGTTTTTTTTTCTTAATTTGAATAAGCAAATTTGATTGCTTTGGTTTCAAAATTTTTATTTGCGATTCTCTGCATTTTTATTAAAATTTCTTAAAATTATAGTGAAATAATTTTTTCCAAAAATGAAAACGATGAATTTTTGCAAAGTATTTCTTGCGTGTTTCTTATGTTTAGAATAACGTTTAGAATATAAAACATAAACGGTGCATTTATGTAACTGTGATTTCAGTTCTTCTAAAGACGTAAAACAGAAAATGATACATTTCTACAGAGAAATTTTGTGTTTGGGGAGGCTTCAATATACTAGATTTATTGTTTCAGTTGACTATGGAAACAGCTCTGTTGTCGAAAAAAAATTGCAAGAAAGATAATGCTCTACTCTAAATTGCACTTCAAATCATAGCATTATTAGGCAATACATATTTACTAAATACCTATTTTAAAGAATATTTTTATTTTTTCAAGTATGAAGCTTAAATACTAGAATGAAATAGATAGATAGTCGCACTTATAAATAAATATTTTCTTTATTAGATATATTAAAATTAAATTTTGAGTTTGGCTAAACTTCAACAAATATATTATGAAATCAATATAAATATATCATTATTGATCCATTCATCATGTCCCCGGATTGTCTGTACAAAAAGAAAAACATTTTCATTATTGACATTTTGAGAAAAATGCGTTCTTCATAAAAAGTTTTGTTTGTTCTAAAACTGTTAATTCCGTTTATAGTTTTTCATATATTATGGATATATAGAGGAAATTAAAACAATTTTCTACAGTAACATAATGTCGTTTTCATTTTTTTGTATATATATGTACATATATGTACATATATATTGATAGAATTTTATTTAATGTCATATATTTTGCGGTTTTGAAATGTCAAAGAAGCACAAAATTTATTTAGTTAAATGCTAGGGAAAGGGTGATAATAGTTGTAGGAAAATGTCAGGCCTGTGAAACTAATAGTACGAGAGCTAGCAACGTCGGAAAAACAAGTATTTTAAGACGTCTGGCTCTTTGATACATCTTTTACTGTGCTCTCTAGAGCAGCATGCGGCCCAATATTTTTTTTTAATTATCACAATTATTTAATACTATCAGCATTTAAACGAAAATAAAATAAAAAAGTCTTTGACCTGACCCGAATTTGAACTCTGAATCTTCGGTTCATGGTCGGAAACTCTACGCACTGCGCTATGGAGACATATTCGATTTATATTCAATACTAGAATTTATAGGACTAAATTAATAAAAAATATAGGATCTTGTTCCGATGCGCAGTAGTAAACGCAACGGTTATCGGCAGCCAGACGGGCCGCATGCTGTTCCAGAGAGCATAGTAAAAGATATATCAAAGAGCCAGACGTCTTAAAATACTTTCTCGAAAACGTTGCTAGCTCTTAGACTATAAGGTGGGAGAAAAAATTTGCAGTTTACAGCACCATTTCCTGCCTATTTATGATACGCAGATACCTTGCAGAATCTTTGGGAAATATGAAATTTTGCATATTTTGACATTTTGCCGCCAGCCAATACATAGCCGTTGTGTATATTTGCCATTCGGCATGTGCTAGTTTCAGATTCGGTAATTTGACACATTGACACATTTTCTCTGTGTTCTTTGGTGCGTGAGGTTGTTTATACTCTGTGTCTCGTGCTGTTTCAAAATAATTTGCGTTTTATATTTTCTTGTTTTATTAAAATTTTTAAGAAAAAATTCAACTATATTTTCATTTTTTTTATTTTCTCTAAAACGGTATGCAAATTTGGAAAAATATAAACGGTATTAACCACTTTAGAACAAGTAAAACTTTTTAAGAAAAATTAATTTTTCGGAAAATGGTAAATAATAGAAAAGTTTTTCCTCTTGTAAAGGCAATCCGGGGACATATTGTATATTAAAGAAAAAAAAAATAAATAACATTTTCAGGCATATTAGAATGGGTATATCAATATTACAAGGAAAATTTTACCGTGTCTCTATCCGTTGTGGTAATTCTTTACGTGTACCAATGTGAAATTTGCTCTCTTCGGTGATTTATGCGAAGCATTAGCTTGTGAGAAACACAGCACACCACACCTTTGTATATAAATTGAGTTTTCCTTGTCGTATTTATTTATGTTTGCGAAAATAAGTATCTTCAGAGATTTTAAAATTGCTTATTTTATCTAACTGTATATGAGTTTTAGCCGTGTGGAAATTTATTTATCAGTATTTTTAATCTTGAATTATTTCGGTTGCGTAGTTTTTAAATTTCTTTTTTATATGTGTTTGAATGTTGGTATTTGACACGAGGATATTTATACAGGGTGAGTCTTAAATAAGTGGAAATATTTTCAGGGGTAGTATATTTCGACCCCAGGAACACGTCTATGAGGTTTTTTCGCAAAAAAAGATGTTGAAAATCGTGCATTTTCTTTTAAATTTCTCTGTATATTTTTCGAAAACTTTTTAGAACTGCCTGTTCCTGCAAAGAGAAAATATGTGTCTTTTATCGAGATCTACCAGCCCTCAAAATATTTGCACTTATTTAAGACTCACCTTGTATAATAAACATGTCTGATCCAGTGGAATATATTGAATACATATTATACAACTATAGAATTATTTCAGTAGGTTTAGTATAATAATATAAACTAATCAAAACGAATTAGGGATCACACATACCGGGTGTTGCATCGTTGGACGGGACATAGGAAATCCCATGTAAATTTTAATGGGGTCAATTATTGGCTTCCCTAATTATTTTAGAGAATAATTCTATTTAGGTTTATTGGAGAGCACTAAAACCCACATTCAAAAGAATAACTTTAGATATTTTTGATTAGCTCGTTTACGAGTTATCGCCGATTTCTTTTTAAATATTTCTCCTTTCTTATGGCCCTGTATATACTTATGAGCACCAGTCAAGGTAAAAGATAACTGTCAAATGAAGTTGTCATTTCAGAAATTTACCTCTTTAGTGCTTTATTATTATTGAAAACTCATTCCTACATCGGAAATCTTAAAGATGTATGTATTTATAAATACAAATTAATATGAATTAAAGTAAAATAAAGTAATCAATTACAAGGTTAATTATAGTATTATTACAATATTCAATAGCTTATTAATTTAGGTACTATTAAATTGTTAGAACTTTAGGATTTAAGATGTTCAAATATTCCTCCATCGACTGCTAGACAATAACCCAGGCGATCATAAAATTCTCTTCTTACATTCGCTAGTTGGAACTGAAATTCTATTGTATTCGGCAGAAATAGCATTTTTTAACTTGTCTAGATTTGGCCATTTTTTATCCTTGTATATCCTGTTTTTTAAATGGCCCCAGAGAAAGAAATCATTTGGCGAAATATCAGGAGACCTTGCTGTCCAATTTACTGTATGATTTAGACTAACAACGTTTCCGTTAAAAACTATTGCCTAAATATTCCCGAAGAGCCAGGGTACTATGTGCCGGGCAGCCATCCATTTGGTACCAAACTTCCTGATTTTCCCTAGTGGCATCATGTAAAGCAGGTAAAATATGATTTTCGAGTAGTTCCAAATAATATTCTGCATTTAAATTTCGCGTAAGAAATAATAGCCCGATAATATTGTGTCCGAATATCCCTGCCCAAACATTTACTTTCTGTGGATATTGCGTCCTTGTTTCGACAAACCTGTGTTGGTTCTCTTTGTTCCAGTATCGATAATTTTGAACATTGGGTTCATTATTTAAGGTAAACGTGCATTCGTCAATGAAACATATGTTTTTTAAAAATTCCCTATCCGTGTTTGCTCTTTCCATCATATCAAAACAAAACGCCTGCCGCCGTATTTCGTCCCCATCTCGTAGCTCTTGGTGCTTTTCATATTTGAAGGAATAGTATTTATGTCGTTTCAAAATTCAAAACACTGTAGTGTGATCTATTCCTATCCCTATTTCATCCTCAAGTTTCCTTGTGCTGATCTTTCCATCGTTCTCTTCCACGCACAATAAAAATTCCAAGTCGGTATCATTTCTTGCATCTTCTCTTTGTTCCTGCCTTGCTTCACATCTGCAGTTATTTATTAGGGTCCATTGGTCTCAAATCTCTGGATATTCCTTGCGATTGTAGATTTTCCAGGTATCGGTCTATTCGGATACAGAGCAGCAAACAAGTCCGACACCTTTTGATAACTATTTCCTTGATAATACCATTTAATCATCAAGTATTGATATTTCTTCGCTAGTGTAATTCATGGCAATATTTTCGATGTAGGTATGAGTTATTATTAATAATAATAAAGCACTAAATAGATAAATTTCTGAAATGACAACTTCATTTGACAGTTTTCTTTAACCTTGACTGGTGCTCATAAGTAAATACAGGGCCATAAGAAAGGAGAAATATTTAAAAAGAAATCGGCGATAACTCGTAAACGGGCTAATCAAAAATATCTAAAGTTATTCTTTTGAATGTGTGTTTTAGTGCTCTTCAATAAATCTAAATAGAATTATTCTTTAAAATAATTAGGGAAGTCAATAATGGACCCCATTAAAATTTATATGGGATTTTCTATGTCCCGCTCGACGATGCAACACCCGGTATATGCGTATCTGTATTTGCTATGTTTATATACCGATCTCCGTATATTTACAGCAGAATATCATTAGAACGATTTTGTTTTTTTTTATGCATAAATTGATACAAAAACGAGATTCTTTCTCGTCATAAAAAATAACAATAAAGACGGACTCGAAGACGCATAAATTCCATAAAACCAGTTTCTTATTTAGTGTGATTTGGCCTTGTTGATCGTCAAAATTGGTGTTAAATATGGCAAATATTGATGTTTTGGGAAGACCAAACGGTGTTAGAAGGCGTTTAAATATTTAGGAAGTCATCAGAGCCACAACTTTATGGCAGGAGGGTCGGTCGCAATGATACGTGTCGCAGCTTTTTCATATTACACAATCGGTCATTTCCAGACTATGGAATCGACACAGAGAATATGGTTTTGTGGTTCGCAGACCATACCCTCAACAATTAAGGCATTCACCTTACTTGTTTGTACGTTATCCAATGAGGCGGGAAGATCGGTATCTTGTTCAAGCCGCTCTTCGTGAAAGAACACTTACCGCAAGAAACCGAAAAAATCTTCTTACAATCGCCACAGGAACTCGAATTTCAACTTAGACTAAGATATAGGCTACATGAAGTTAACATTCGATCAAGGCCAACAGCTGTTGAGCTGTTGTGCCGCATTTAACTACTAATCATCGTAGAACACGAAGGATATTTGCTCAAGAACATCTTCACTAGGGCGTGGATTAGTGGAGGCACGTCCTTTTTACGGACGCGTCCCGTTTTCGACTTACTCATAATGATGCTCGGCGGAGAGTATTTTTTTTTTTGGAGGTGTAAAATACCTTTACGTACGGAGTGTGGAACTCAATCTCTCCTTAAGCTGCCTGGAGGACACTACCCACTAAACGTCACCCCTTCGCTCCTCCCACGTCTACCTGGACCCGCTGGACGCATCTCCTCAAGTAGACGCCGGACTGTTCCTTTTTTGTCATTACCCCTGATCTTTGCTGTATTTTGCCTCTAGTATAATTTGGGCCAGTTTTGAGATGGCTTCAAAGTTTTCTCTTCTTTCTGTTACAGATTTTAAGAAGGTATCTGCGGAGATGTTGCCACCAATCGTCATGCGTGCCTCACATCTTTCCTGTTCCCATCTTGGACAAGCAAACATTGTGTGTTCTGGAGTATCATTGGGTTCAGCACAGTATCGGCATTCCGCGACTTCCCTCTTTCCAATTTTACACAGGTAACTCCCAAAATTTCACTGGCCACTCAATATTTGAGTAAGATAGAAGTTTACCTCTCCATGCTTTCTTTTAATCCACATATTTATATTTGGGATGAGCTTATATGTCCATCTTCCTTTCTGTGATACTTCCCATTCTGCCTGCCACTGCTGCACTGTGCGGTTTCTCTCCATCTCTCTGCTTGCCCTGGTTTGTACTTCACCCTTGAGAAAGAGTCGTTCTCTTTCTCTTGAGAGAAGATGCAAGGGCACCAGACCCGATATCATCAAGGCTGCCTCAGTTGAAGTTGTCCGATACGCCGAGCAGACCCTCAAAGCCATGTCTCTCTGTGCACCTTCAAGTCTTTTTTTATTTACCTGCATATTGGTTGCTTCGTTCCACACAGGTGCTCCATACATAATAATATCCTGGCACGCATATGCTAACACTCTTCTCTTTGCTGGTGTTGGGCCCCAAACGTTTGGCAGTATTGCGGACAACGCTTTAGCAGTTCGTTGTGATTTCAGACACACAACTCCTTGATGTGCAGGCCCATCGTGAGTGCACGGTCTATGTGGAATCCAAGATAGTTGACTTGCTTTACTGGATTTATTATTATATCCTTAAAATTAAGCCTTATATGGTCAACTTTTCTCTTGCGGCTCAGTAAAATCGCCTCTGTTTTTTCCACAGCTATTTCGAGTCTGTGCTCACGCATCCATCTGGCTATGATTTTTAGTGTATCATCGACAGTCTGCATTAGGTCGAGGTCGTTTATTTTTTTTGTTTCTTTTGGTTTTTTTTGTTATTATCACAGCAAGATCATCGACGTAACAGATCAACTCTGTCCCACCTGGTACAGTAAGCTCCATGACACTGTCGTAGAATATGTTCCACAGAGTTGGCCCCAGCACCGAGCCCTGTGGGACGCCACCGAATACCTCTCTTTCATCTTCTCTATTGAGAACTATAAATGTATTATCAAGGTAGCTTCTTATTATGTTCACCAAATATCCACTTATGCCCCATCTTCTAAGTTCTTTAATAATTATTTTCCATGACGCGCAATTAAATGCATTTTTAACGTCGACTAAAATCAAAGCATTATGCCAAGTGGCTTTTCTTTTCACGATATCCGATATTTTCTTCATTGCATGTGTGGTAGATTTCCCCTTTACAAATCCATACTGGTTTGGATGCATACCATTTCGTTTCTTCCTAATTTCTTCCAAGAGTCGCGTATTGATGAGTTTCTCATAGACTTTCCCGATTACATCAATGAGGCAAATCGGACGATATTTTGGTGGATCATTTAGGTGCTTCCGGGGTTTCTCTATTAGGGTTAATTTGGATCTCTTCCATTCTTTAGGGAATTCATTTCTCTGAAGAAAGTTATTGAAAAATGTTCTAAAATATTCTACATTGTCCAATATTAGCGTTTTTATCACATTTGGTGGCAAATTATCACAGCCCGGAGATTTGTTAATTTTTATATCTTTGGCAGCATTTATTATATCTGAATCACAAAAAATATCACATTCTCTTATCACAGTTTGTATATTATTTGGTTAGTCCAGGTTTGTCTCTCATATACAAATAGAGCCTTAAACTGTTTGATTTTTTCTTCTGGGTCCATTTGAACTCTGGGTGGCATTTTTTTCAGCTGGGATCTTATTATCTTATATGCTTGACCGTAAATATTTTCTTGTAAGTCATCGCACAGTTTTTCCCATGAACTTATTTTGGCAATTCTGATCTTTTGAGACAGATCCTGCTTTGCTTCTTTGTAGGTACGTTTATAGAGCTCGCGAAGATCATCGTTTCTTGTTTCTCGTTGAAACCTTCTTCTCTTTTTTTTTACTTCTAAAATGTTTGTTTGGATATCTTCGTTCCACCAGTACGGCATCTGGAAGTCTTCATCACAACGGACAGTCGGAGTACTTTTATGGTATGCTGCGCGAATTATTTTTGCCATTTTGTAAGCTGACATAGTTGGTGACTTGCCCGGTATGCTATATTTGAATGCTTCACTAAGCTTAACCTTATTAATTTCTCCGTATTTATACCTGAATTTTTTTCCTTGCGAGTTATCTGATGGTATTTCGGTAAAAATAAACTTGTGCTCTGTTACATCCGGATCTTCATGGACTTGCCATATGGGTTTCATCTGCAGTAATCCATCGCATACTATTGACAGATCAATATACGATGTGCCAGATGTTCTGACCAAGGTTGGGTAAATTCCGTCATTTAGTACGGTTAGGTTATTGATCTCGCACCATTCCAGTAGTTCCCTGCCTCTTTTCAGTGCGATTTCCTCCCGGCGGAGAGTATGCAGAAGAGCGAATGAACATTATGGACACAGCAGTCAGAGAAGCGATTCATTTTGGTGTAGGTTCCGTCATGGTATGGGGAGGTATAACTTAAAATAGGCGGATAAAGTCGGTTCTTGAGTGAACCATCAAAGAAAATATCACGAACCGGCTAATCGAACTTCAATATCATTCTTAGCCAACTTCATGTTGTGGCAGTGCATCTGTGTGTCTAGTCGTCATACAGTAATCAGTTGTTAATGGTTTGGTTTGGTTTGCCGTGCAATGGACGAACTTCCAAACAAACTAACGACTATGAGTAGGATACAATGCTGTTAAGGAAATGCATCGACGAACCGCATCACGAATCGCATTAATGCATGGCGAGTATGGGACTTAGTTGAGATATTCTCAGAATATTTCAACATCGTTCAAAAAATCGAGTAAACCATTTAAGAATCAAAAATTGTAGTAATTTCCGGTGATTTAAATTTTTTTTTTGTGATTTCCATCTGAATTCCTAATTGACAAAAAAACTATTAAAAGATCAGTAAAAGCTTTTATAGTTCCTTTAAAAAAACATAGGATGCACTGATATTTCTATACATCGTGATATTCTATTTATAACAAACAGAAATAAATATTTTTTAGATCCCCTTCTTTGATAACCAATCGGTTGATTTAGACAGATTGAATATGCCGACTTAACCTCTAAACAAAATTTCAGCTTTCAATATGCCGAACTTATGATTTAACCAATGCTAATTTAATATAATGTTTTTGTCAATTTTGCACATGTTTTATTTTTTATCTCGAAAACTATTAGAGATTGGTATAGGTTAGTATTATAGAAATATTATCAGATACGAAAGTAGTTTCGAAAAATGTAATAATATACCAAGTGTTCCATTTAAAATAACAAAGATGCTACCAGCTTTAGTATGAAGCGGACGAAAGATGGAGCAAGAATGACAGATGGAGCAAGCTGTATAGAGGCTTATTGTAAGCTTCACTATAGATAGACTTTTTAGTAAAGTGCAACGCGACCAGATCCCGAAGAAGTTTGGACATATTCAAGTAGATCAGAATAGAAAAAGAGAGGATAGGTCAGATAGAAATCTCTTAACCAAACAAAAATTAGCAAAATGCAGCAGAAGTTCTACACTCTACAAAATAGTGTAAACTGTTATTTGTTTAATAATTTGATTTTTATTTACCATACCGATAAATCATATGTTTTAAATGGTGACCTATGAAAGATGATGATTATCATAAACTAAGAAATTATGAAAATATAAAATTTGATGGGTGTATAAAATACATGGCAGCGAGTAAGATACATAATCTAACTTAATTGAAATAGTCGGCAATCTAAAACAATAAATATGCTATAAAACGGACAATAGCTAGCAACAAAATCTAGAGGGGATAGATTTCTGACAGTAGCGGCTCGTCAGGGTAGGTGAGGCGCGGCCTCACCTACTTTAAAATGAAAGAACGATTTATTTTTTATATCAAGCTTTTTATTTAATCCCAGTATACCTTATAACAATTCTATTATACATTCGACAGAATAGAACTAAAAAAATATTTTATAAATACATCCAGGTCCAGGCGCAACATAAGCCGCGTAAATCCAGCCTCAAAAGAACGCGACTCGGCAGAGGCGAAATAATTCTAGCTTGGAAAGTTCGAATTGCCTACCTATTATCAGCGACGATAAGATGATGTGACTGGATTGTGGACTCGACGCGTCGACGACGGGGCACGCATCTCTATCACAGTGTTGAGGTGCGATATTTGGCGCTTGGCTGTGTTTTCATTGGTAGATTAAATCATCTGACTATTGACTATTAAAAATGCGACAACGGCGGACAACGTCCCGATCTTGTATGCATGCAAGTGCGTTCACAGCGTGAGTGAATTAATTGGCGTGTTGTTTGTTGTTGTTTTTAGTTAGAATACTTTAGATTCTTTGTATTTCTAAATTTAAATTATTTGATGGCTATTAGATATAGTAGTTTTAACTCGATTAAATACAGGTAAGGCGGAATTTTAGCGGTTCTTAAAATTCAACGTAACAAATATTGTTGAAATTGGAAGGTTAGGCCTTTCTTCACCGGTAATATTTATTTTATTTATTTTAAAGTACCGAACAGGAGTTATTATTTTAATGTTTTCTTTAAAATTAATCCTATTCATACCGTAATCCTTTCTGTACTTGAAACTCCTTTTCTAAAACGAAATGAAACTGAAAAAAGACAAATATTAGAGTCAAAAATTTCCGCAATATTTAATGATAAGGGGCAAGGTAGGCAATAAGTATTTAAGAATTTTTCTTGGTACTAAACCTAATAGTTTTCGTACCATTTAACAAAAAAGGACAACGCGTCACAGAATAATGCTTCATAGGTGAGAACATTTATTTGTATTTAAATAAGAGTACATATGGCATTTACCGGGCCCGAGAAATCGGTTGGCATTGATTAAACAGACAAACAGACAAAACAGTATAGTTTATTATACAGGGTGTCCCAATATTCCGTCGACATAGCACGTAGAAAAATACGTATTTTTGAAATCAAAATAAGTTCATTGAACACAACTTACCTCTACAAAAAAGTGCTTCGTTTTTTCGCTAGAGGGCATCAAACTTCAAAAAAATAAGAACATTTTTTCAGATATTTTAAGAACCGTTATTCCGATTTGAAATTGAGATTTTGGGAGTTTATATTTTGCTAAGTGCTCTAACATTTGACTTTCACAAAATTTAAGAAGTAGGAGAAGAGTAAAAACTACCCCCACCCCTATATAAATTTTAGTATAAATATTTCCCAACTCCACCGACGGCCGATTTTCTTTTCGTAAAATGGCCCCTCTAGTATTTACTATATTTTTATTCTCTTGTAAAAAACGCCATCGTGCATACGTTTTGAGGAAACAATAAATTTTCTAAAGCTGACTTCGAAAAAATGTTTTTGTCACATCAAGTTATGGAGGCGCATAAAATCTATTATGCTCTAATAATCTAGTTGACGAAAATATGACATTTTATGTTAGTACTAGCGTGTACCCGCGACTTCGTTCGCGTCGAATTAATCATTTGTAATGGTGATGATAAAGTAAAGCAAGAATTTCCATTAACATACAAACTGGATAAAATGTTCTCACATTTATGTCAGCCTGAGAAAAAACAATATGGCGATATTATTTTTGAGGGGCGTTTTCACCCTCTTGGAATTTGAGATTCGAGAAACCGCTCCTTATCGAACCTCTACACCCCACAGTCAATCCGTTTGCCAAAAATCAGCTTTAAACGTCAAGCAGTTTAAGCAGAATCGTGATTACTCAATGGTCATATTTTAGGAAACACCCTGTATACATTTTTAAATAATCTTAAAATATGTAAAACAACAAAATAAAATATACGTGTTTAAGAGTTTTTCCGAAAAACTCAACGGTTTTTAAATAAAAAATATTCTAATATTTGAGGGGTGGTTTCACACCCTTAGAATTCGAGTTTCGAAAAATTCCTTCTTATCGAACCTCTACACCCTAAAATCAATCCGTTTTCCAAAAATCAGCGTTTACGTCAAGCGCTTTAAGCAGGATCGTGATTAATCAATAACCAGATTTTTCGAAACACCCTGTATGCATTTTTAAAAAATCTTAAAATATGTAAGAAACAAAATAAAATATACGTGTTTAAGCGTTTTTTCGGAAACTTGATCGTTTTTTAAATAAAAAATATTGTAATATTTGAGGGGCGGTTTCACCCCCTTGGAACTGGAATTTCGAAAACTCCCTTCTTATCGAACCTCTACACGCTCGAATCAACCTGTATGCCAAAATTGAACTTCTTACGTTGAGTGGTTTGAGCAGGATTGCGATCAATCAGTGAGTTAGTCACTTAAGGATTTTATAATATTAGTATATGGATTACAAATTATATTTGACGATAGGCTTCATAAAAAGCTTAAAAAAAATAATTTTTAAATTAGTTAACGTTTGGGTTTATCTTAAATTGATGCCCTCTAGCGGAAACACGAAGCATTTTTGTGTAGAGGTAAATTGTGTCCAATCTTTGAATAAGAAGACTAAAGGAAGGAGCATAATGCTATCCATGTATTCATGCATGGTGGGCGGAAAAAGCACCATAAAAGCACTCTAGGGTGGGGATCCTGGACAGTTCTGTTTGACGATTCATTTGACACATTTGAATTTGATTTGAAATTTTGTGGATTTGTCAGTCTTTACGGAGCTTATTTTATGTTATTTATTATTTATTCTACTACTGATAGTTGTATAAAGGTAGTAAATCTAGATGGAAATTGTGGCAGCACTTAAATTAACAGTGACACTATCGCGATTTATCGAAAAAGACTCTAAAATAGTTGGTTGTGTAGCGCGCGGTAGATCTCGGCAAAAATTGAGTGAAATAATGGAACAACTTTTCGCTACCGATCATTTATGAAATTCACTTAAATTAACTAAATTATATATATTTCTTGCATTTTAGCTTTTATTTATTACTTGTCAAAGATTAGATGTCAAAGAATTTAGATACGTTAATTTGATTTACCTGCTTCAGTAGCGTATCGGATGTTTGTGGTAATAAATACTTATTATAACTTATCTATTTTTATTAGAATTATATATTTTTATAACAATTTTAATAACTACCAACATTTATTCACAACGTAAAATAAAACAACAAATTATTGAGTCTACCCCATGTCTACCCTACATCATAGTTTTACATTTTTAATAAAATTAGAGACACTGATAAACCGGAATTTAAGTCGGCCATATTTGAGGCCCATCGCGGTGTACCTAAGATTTTTGATATGCTCCTTTTTTAGTCTTCTTATTCAAAGTGTCCAATGAACTTATTTTGATTCCAAAAATACGTTGTAGTTCTATGTCTACGAAATATTGGGACACCCTGCATTTTTGTAAAAAACGTTTAGACTATTTATATCAAAGAAACTCAAGTCTATTCTCTCGTTCTTTATACAAATTTCTACTGGCAATTTTATTTGGTGACTTGCAGTTGACTGCGTCAAATATCCATTCGAGTTGATAAGGGATAGAATATTGAACGAGGGCTACCTTTTAAGGAAGCTCGAATAATGGAAAGGAAACGAAAAGGCGTTTCCCATCTAAATGGGTCTGGCTACAATCTTTGAAACTTTTCTTTTTAGTTCGAAGTAAAACGGGGAAATTTTGGGATCTATTCAAGTTAAATATAAAATATTTCTTCTAATATGCATAACGCATTTATTTTGATAAGGCATTTTTTTGTTAAGTAATTAGTGGTTTATAAATATATACAGGGTGAGTTTCCTACGATGTTCTCTATGAGTATCTCGGAAACTACTGGAGATAGGGAGTCGGTTAAATGGGGAAAGAATTGCAGTTTTGTGGGGTCATAAACATGCGCCTTTCAGATTTTTGAAAAAGTTCATGGCTTACTTGATATTTCGAAAAAAACAAATTTTGGCTATTTCAAAAATTGTCCCTAATTCCATTATAATCTATTTTAGACAAAATGTTTTCAGATAATTTACTGAGTTATAGCCAATTCTTATCATTTTTAAACAATTTCACTTAGTTAGCCATGGGAACAAGTTCAATCGTCGTTGCTCTCAGTAATGTGAAACTGTCACATCCATACTTTGTAAATTAAAATAAACAAAAATTGTCAATATGAATTTTTCAAATGAAGAAAAGCGTAGGATTATTGGTTCAACTTTTCTAGGCCATACATTTTCGAGGATACGTTGACCGGCGAACGTTACTTACGTTTTTTAGATAAGTTAAATTTAGATACTTGAGCATCAATAGAGTAGTTCTAACATGACTTTCATTATGACACTCCCCCTCATAATAAAAGAAATGTTAAAAATTATTTATATCATATGCAAACTCAGGGATAGGAAGAGGTGGACCAATTGTATGAGCCTCCTCGATCACGTGACCTATCAATTTTAGATTTTTTTGTGCGGTATGGTTAACAAGGTTTACAAAAGAACTTATGAATTAAGAGAGGCACTCGAAGAGGCGGTACCTACGGGAGAAGTTTATTAAAGTCGACCGGCCGTTCTGTGGGAAAAGCTTGTAGTTCAGTTTTAAAAGATGCATTTTATGTACTCAAAACAATGGCGGTTATTTTGAACATTTCCTAAAATAGTTTGAAGTGGATGTAGTAATATTAGTTTTTTTAAGTTTTAGTTTGTGTAATGTTAAAGGACCGTTTAATAAAATATTCTGTCTTTTTATAAGTTATAAATCATAACAGAATAACAATACCATACCAACTAAGTGAAATTAGTCAAGAAAGATAAGAATTGGCTATAACTCAGTAATTTTTCGAAAAAAACATATTATAGCTTATATCGCTGAAAAGCTTAAAAAATGGCGCTTTTGCTAAAAATGATGTCATGGTCAACTATTGTTTCCATTTAAAAAAAACATATGTTTGTGTCATATGTCAAAAATGACAGGCTTTAGAAAAAATCGGAGAAAACGAACTCATTAGGAATGGGATTATACAACTTTTATCTGAAAACTTTTTGTCTAAAATAGATTATAATGGAATTAGGGACAATTTTTAAAATAGCCGAAATTTGTTTTTTTCCAAATATCTAGTAAGCCATGAACTTTTTGAAACAACTGAAAGGTGCATGTTTATGACCACACAAAACTACAATTCTTTCTCCATTTAACTGACTCTCTATCTCCAGTAGTTTCCGAGATACCCATAGAGAACATCGTAGGAAACCAAGCTCCACTCCCACAACCGGTTTCTGGGCCTACCCTTCATCGGGTGGGCTGTCCAGGGGCTGGTTCTCACCGATACGGCAAGCAAAACTTCTTCTATATCAACAGACGATGTCATAAAGTGTCGGTGAGATATCAGTGGATCTCCCGTCAGAAGATGGTAAAGAGCGTCTTTCGGCCTGCTGAAATATATATGAAATGAAATTTCATATATTTTTTCATATATTAGTTTAAATTAATTTAAATATATTGTTACGGATTCGGATTCCGTGGGTTCACTAATTTAAACCCACGATAAAATACTTAACGGATTTATAGGCTTGGTGCATTTCAGTTGATTTCAACAAATTCCGACCGCAGCGCTTCAACGACAGAAATCAGAAATTATCAGTATGTATTTCACGCCCCCGTCATGTTGGTCACATTAAAATAATATTGAAGTCGTGGTTTTGTCATAATATTTAAGTATTTTAGTTTTTTGTTAGTGCAGTTATTGAGACATAAATAAAACACTCATGTACGAGATTTTTGTGATGTAACGCTGTTTCGGGTAATAAAAAAGAAGTGAAAAGTATTCGAACTAGGCATCGTGTTGTATTGTGACAATTTCCAATGTTAATAAAATGTTAACGCGTAAAGGAGAGCGTAATTAAGGTGTTGATGGGTGCAATAACATTCAATAACTGAACATTCCTGGATATTCAACTCTTCCGAAACAACATTTTATAGCTTCATAGTTTCTCGCACCGATTTCATTAAAAGCAAAAAGCAAGGATTCAAGGAGTTCGACGAAACAAGTGACTAAACAAAGTGCTCGTTATAATCAAAAATTAAATAGACATAATATTATATACTATGCGAGGATAAAATATAATTTGAAATATTAATGGTATACTTTTTTTAATCAATTAGTGATTAAATGTTTTATGAACATCTTCTAAAATTATAATTATGTACCTTTAAAAAATTTCGTTGTAGCCGAAATAGTCCCAATTATGCCCCACTAGCCAAACCGGTGATTAAAACTAAGCTCGCTACCATACTTGAACTCTCTAAAAAAAAATTTAACTGGAATAATAAATTATAAGTTAGACCTTCTGAAGATCAAAATATTTATTTTTTTTATTTTTATTTTTAGAATTTTCACAGATTATACTTCCTAACACTTAATTTCTAACAGAATAATTAAATAATGCATCTTTCGTATACTCGCTTTTTAAACCTGTGTATTTGTATATACTAGTTGTTTACGATATTCTCCGATGGTGGCAGCATCGACGGAGAATGCACCAAGTCTATATACACCACAATTTATATTGATTACAATACACAATTAACTATTTAAAAAATCCTTCACCAAATTGCCAACGTTCGCTATTCAAAAACTAACCGTATTTCAATAAACTGCTGAGCGCGGTTGTGCTTATATACCTCCAAATACGTTTAAAATAAAATATACGGAGGGTACCGCTTAAATTCCTGTCCCGATATTGAAGGATGGCTATAGAATTTCAATGCATTTCCTACATAAGTCTATCCTTGTGTTGTAGGAGGTTTGACTAAACAAGGATGAACTTATGTCTTGTAGAATGTAGAATGTTTAGGAGGGGAGTTAGTCACCGCGACCTTAAAGATCTATTGTGTGTTCCCCTTTCTTGAGCTATAACCAGTTATAACTCATCATACAGACTCAAGGCTTTAACAAAAGTCAGTATCTGAGACGGCTCCATAGAGGCCAGCTCTCCATCCTTGACATCAGCCGTACCAAAGTTCATGGCACGAATGGTTGTCGTCTCGGCGCACTCAGTGATGAGTTGTTCTGGTGTTTCCCCATATTCCCCACAGAATCTGCATTCGCTGTTGTTTCTCAGCTTCAGCCTACTGAGGTGTTCGTTGGAGGAGACAGTGTCCTGTTAGGAACCCCGTGACAATCCGAAGATTGTTTTTACTTAAAATCAAGGAAAACCTTTGATTTTTCTCGGTCGTAGGTTCTGAGGAACTTTTTTGAGTGTCTTAGACCGTTGGACGACACCCATTCCAAGTTGCGGTTGGAGTCTTCCAGATTCTTCAGTTCCGCTTTCAGCTGGTTTCCGCTTGGAAAACAGAACGGTTCTGGTCTCAGTTAGTGGAGTGTTCGCTCCTTTCCTAGCTAGATCATTAGCTTTTTCATTGCCTTTCATCCCTTGGTGAGCAGGCACCCAGAGTAGGAGGACTTTATTTTCTTTTGCCCAACTTGTTGAGCTTCTCTAGGCATTCTTTGACCAACTTCGAATTGATGGTTACTGAGTTGAGCGCGTTTAGTGCTGCATGACTATCGGATAGGATGGCAATTTCCTGTTTTCGATAGTTCCTATCTAAGATAAATTGTACATATCTTTCGATAGCGCAAATTTCTGCCTGAAGGATACTGGGGTAGGTGCCCAATGGTTCGGAGTATTTGGTTTTCGGCCCAAATACTCCTATCCCTGTCCCTGCTTTGGTTTTGGAAGCATCAGTATACGCTATGGTAAGGTCTTTTATATGCTGAGTAAGCGTTTCTTCCTTCCAATCCTTTTTTATTACTCAATACTACAGTGAGGTGTTTCTCAAAGTTGTAAATTCTGGTATGTCATCCACTGGGAGTTGGAGAAGTGGGATTTTTTTCTCTTTGAGGGTGTTCCAAGCCCCTGACCTAAAAATTCTCCCAGTACTGTTTCCGTCTATGACCATTCTAATCATTGTCGCATTGGCATAACTACCGACGACAATGTGCAGTGGTGTTAGGTCTAAAAATGACCTCCATTGCTGCTGTTGGACATGTTCTCATGGCACCTGTGATACAGATACATGCCAGTCTCTGTACTTTGCACAGGTTTTGCCTTGCTGTACGTTGCTCTAGTTTTGTATACTAAGCAACTGCTCCATATGTAATCATGGATCTTACTATCATGGTAAATCTCTATGTCTTAAAACCATTCGACTCGATTTTCTGTCCTTCAATACTGGGACGTAAATACTCTCATTGCTCTTATGGGGAGGCCGTCGTATATTTTATTTAAACGTATTTGTATATCTCTTAGCGGCTGCTTCTCGAACGTTCAAAAATTATCTGTAAAGTTCTTTTTGGTTCCAGTAATTTCCACTGATTGGGAATTACAGAACTTGCTTTTTTACTTGGCTCGTTCCCCGATAGATGTCGCACACCTTGACAATATTAATGTTGGTTCAACATCGCATTATATTTATTAGAGGATACAAATATATCGTATGTTTCAATGGTGATTTTAATATAAATATTAAAATGACGGATGAGTTTTTCATTTTTATTCTTATGTATTGTTTTCACTTTTGCAACTGAATAGTCGACCGATTAAGAATTGCACGTGAACTAGTAACGGAATTTGTAGAAACTAATAAAAATTAACAATTTGCTTTATTTAATTCATATTTTTGGGTTCTTTAAAAAGTTTCATATAATTTATATATAATTTTTTCTCTGAAATAGAATGAGAAACATTTATTTATTAATTTTAAAAAATACACAGACCATTTTATAAAACACTTAGACCACGTTTATGCATTTTATGGAATAATTTACGTTTTATGGAGGCCGTAAATGAATAGGTGTAAAAAAGTCATTTCTTTTATATAATTTTTTGATGTTGCCTTTTCCTACTCTCATTTCGTTACGAACCGCAATTTATAATGTATTATATAATATTATATATACAATATATATATTATTATACAATTTATATTCATATAAACCACATGCGAAAATGCCAAAAGGTCGACATATGCTATGTCATTCTACTCAGAGTGTTATTTCCTATCGAAAAAAGTAAAAATATACCAAGGGTACCATTTAAAAATCAAAAGTTGTAGTTATTTCCGGTGAAACAGAAAGTGATCGAATACAATTGAATACGTCAGTCAATCCCAATTTATGTCATATACTAACATACCAAATCTCGTTTTTTTAACTGAAAAAATAAAAAAAGTTACAGGGGTGAGCCACTTTTCAGACTTATCTTCTGACTATTTGTAAAATACTTTTTTTTCTAGAAAATATGGGTAAGTTAGGAACTTCTTTGTCTTTACACATTTGTTTCTACTTAGAGCAGTTAAAACGGAAAAAATAATATTAGTAATCTCTACTAATACGGCATATCATTCACAAAATCAGTAACAAGACACAGCAAACACGCATTTCTGTTGAATGTTGTTTTTATACAGAACTAAAGCAATTAATTGACTATTTGAGTAATGCCATCAACACATCAAATTTCACTTTTCTAGTGCAAACAAAAAAATTTTTGGAAAACATTATAACGTGCTATTACAATATTTTGGTTTTTAACTTTTTCATTGATAACTGCTGCATGCGCAAAAATGTGTTAGATTAGGTTAGTTTGGTTTGGTATAATATTGTATATTTCGTTACCAAGACAATTTTAGAAATTTAGTACGTAAATTCTAATTTATACATATATAAAGTTTGAATATTTGTCATGGTAACGATTTTCTTTAAACGAAACAATAATTATAATAGAATTATTATCTTTTAAATGGCTTTACTGAAGAAACCAGAAGGTTTAGGGATAGGAACATGATATATCCTTGAAAAGTAATTTTATTTGGGTTTCGATTTTTAAATAATATACAGGGTGGTCCGAACTGTATTCCGGAAACTTCGGCAGCATATTCTGCAGATAAAAATAAGTAAAAATGTTCGTATAGATGTATGTCCAAAAATGCTTAGTTTCGGAGATACAGGGTGTAAGTTTCTGGGGTGAAGAAGATTTTTTCCAAATAATTTCTGTAGTAACGTCAATATTTGTATTAAAATTGGTGTCTGGAAGTTTTTTGACATGGGGAATTTGATTTTGATGTCAATATGTCTCCTACTAGTAGAGGGCGCCACCTATATATTTTTAACTGGTTTGAAGGAGTAATAACTTTTTCGTCCGTACCTTGTATTACACTACTGAGTAAAAAATATACATTTCCGACGCTTTTTACGTAAAATGGTCTCTTGCGTAAAATCGCTACGAGTAATGGTTTTCGAGGATATTTGGAATCGAAATTATCAATACCTGTCATCACTGACATAAATTAACATGTTGACTAAATAGTAATTAGACTGAGATCATTAAATTTGAAATGTTCTTTTGCCACCAAACAGTTTACAATAAACTGTTTTATTTCATCATTTTTTGCAGAAAAAAATATGATAATTTTAAAAAAAATAAAAAAATTCACAGTCCTTTACAAAGATGAAACCGGGGGTGCATTGAAAATGATGAATAAAAATGTAAAAAATATTGACTAGTGTGTTATTATGAGTGTATTACATACATATGGTTAAATAACGAGCTTAACAAAAAAACAACAGATTTAAAGATTCACTGAAAAGTAGTAATGTTAGAATTAAAGCTTAATTCTTAGCCACGCTTCTGTTTTTCTTGGCTGTTGTGCGTCACGTCACAGATTAACAGGCCCACGTTTGCACCACAAGGCGATGCTGCAGACCACTAGGTAGACCGGTCGTAGAAATTTATGTTATACAACTTCTACAAGTTGTATAACATAAATTTCTCTACACAAATATTATCAAAAACTTTTTTTCTTTTAAAATGTGTTCAGATTTTGTAAAAAGTATAAGTCAAAATCGCAAAACTTAAATTTGATATGAGTTTCTTAGTTTTTAACTAATATAGTGGCGAATTACAAAAATTCCTTTTCAATGAAAATTAATGAGTGAAATAAAATAATTTAATAAATTACTTAGCTTTTCTTCGCGACTACGTTCGCGTTACACCTCGAAACGTTTCATGCTTTGATTTAAAATGATTTTTACTTCTTTATAAGAGCTTATGAGCATTAAGGATGTTTTTACTTTTTCATTTCTTTTTTTTTATTAAGAGCGCTAATACTCTCTTTATAGGTTATTTTTTTATTCTTTTCAAAGATAATTGAGGAAGATATATTTCGTTAGGATGTCACGAAATCTACCCTTGTATTAAAATTTACTGTCTGGTTTATAATATTATAATATTGCTTTCGTACAGCATACTTCATTCCCTATTCTACTCCCTAAGGGTATAAATTTCATAAATTTGCTTTACCTATGTGCCCATTTTTATGTGTATAATCCAGAGGTCACCAAGTTTTATATAAATTTTACTAACTTACCCATTTGGTTGATGAATTTCAACAATTTCTTCTAATTCTTTTTGTAGGATTTCATTCTTCTAGACCAAATAGTAAGGAATTTCATACAACAAACTGTTTCGAGATTAAATTTTTACTCTCTAAAGGATGAATTCCCTAAAATCGCTTTGTGTAGCTAATTCACTAAACACTAATGTCATTTAAACGAACCTTTGTGCTTAATATTTATGATTATGCAAAGCTAGCGGCATGAACTAACTCTAAAATATCTAAAAACGAATTATATGTATATTCTAACTGACACACCACTGACAATGAACAAATAATTTATTTCTGGAGGTATTGTGTGTAGGTGTTTTTTAGGTATGTTTTAGTATTTAGTCCGTTTTACACCAAAAGAAATTAAGCCATTAAGCACTATAAAAAATACTTCATAACAAATTTACACATATATACCTTTCATTTTAAAAAAAGAATCATCAAGATTGGTTAAACGGTTTCGGCGGGGTGATGTTTTTTTATTACCAACATAAAAACCCTTTGAGCTTTATATATGTATGGATTAATTATTTTTCCAACATATTTTACTTGCAAATTTTTATAAATATTTTCAGGAATCGCAATATCGTACTTCACCGTGTCCAGCCTGTTAGCCAAACGTAGGCCGGTTCCTCTTCGGCGGCGTCGTGACCCTGGCCGAAGGAAGAGTCTTGAGACGCTCATCCGCGCATATGAATAATTTGACTGCGTAGCATATTGCGTATTAATCGATCCTGAAACTTTCTATCTCGTGTATAACATGTTACGCAAGTTTATTATTTTAATCTCGAATTTAATAGATAAATGTGTGAAATGCCACCTGAATATCTCCGCCATGACATGTTTTTACTTTTTTGTTATGGTAAAGTAATTTGTATAACTTTATTCAATAACGTATATTTTCCTCCTTTGATGATTTTTAATTTTAGCGAAAATTAGGTATAACATTTTAGGAAAAAGAAACACTGTAATATTGAAAAGAATAAGAAGAAATTAGTCTTATTTTGAAAAGGAAAATATAGAAAAAACTTTTTCTATAAAAAAGTCTTTATACTAAACAAAATCGGTGACATATATACGACGGTCTACTGGAAACATTACTTTATTTACTTCGCATTAACTTGAGGAATATCTACTTTTAATAATAACACTTCAGAAATACACCAGTAAAACATTTATTATTTGAGATTAAAACTCGAATTAAATTATAATAATTAGTTACCTATGTGTGTTATAGCTTTTATAGGCCTGTATAACGACTTAATAAGTTACTAGCGAAAATCTGTGCGGCGTAACCTACCACGTATTGTACAGGTTATTCGTTAAATAAATATGTTACACAAGTTTAAAAACCTAAAATTTTAATGGTATTACTTGTGCATTATTGGACTTATAATGTAATTTGTTGGAACTTATATTCTTCTAAATATAATAAGACTTTTTAACGACTTTTAAGTTACCTAGGAAAAAATCTGTGCACGTAACTACCAGTATTGTTACAGGTTAATTCGTGTAACAAATGTGTTACATATTTTCGTAGTATTAGTGGTATTATATTGGAATCAGCTTGCCATTAGTGGGGGCATTATATGAGAAATTTGTATTAATTTGGTATTTTTGGCATTACTTTGGCATTAGTATACGGACATTTGTCAGCGTTACTCCTTGTTAGATAATCAAAAAGTTTTTTTTTTTGATAAAAATTTGCTTTTTATGTCAGATCATTTCTATGAAAAAAAATTACAATTGTTAAAAATATATTAAAAAAAAAAAAAAAAAAAAAAAAAAAAAATTGACTAATAAAGCTTGTCCACTTAAATAAGGGGTCACGAAATATCCCCTTTGGAGTGTTTGGGTTAAGGGGGTGCTATAATTAAATTAATCGTTGTTTTATAATAAAAACCATAAAACATTTATTTGTGAGTAAAATAATGCAATTGGTTGGATATCTCTCCTTTATAATTAGGTGACTAAAAATACACTAAAATAATTAGAAAAAAATTCTATGTACTTATTTATTAATTACGTCAATATTAATTAATTGACCTTTCTAGTCTATTTTATTTTATGTACAAATATATTATTAAATTAAGGCAATTAAGTAATAAAAACACTTTGTACCCTCTTATATCGTAAGAGGTTACGAAATATACTCCTACAGAAAACAGTGTAAGGGGTCCCTTACAGAAAACAGTGTAAGGGGTGTAATAAATTGTATAAATCACTGTTTTTATAATCTCTTCCTTCCCCC